>NW_006408616.1:3283174-3291332 GCF_000296735.1 Chrysochloris asiatica
CAACAACAAGTATATTACAAGAAAACTTGCTTGCAGCCACCCCTGAATGCAAAGACATGTTTAGAGATTGAGATTAACAACAGTTTTTTTAAAGCTTATTGTTAAAGAATTCTGCTAATTATCAATATAGATTGCTTTAAGGCTTTGATTCTGTCAGTACGGCTATGGGTAGTGGTAATTGAAGTGGTAGTAATAATATTATTTTTCTTGACCATGTGAGAAAAACTGCCTATATATAGATGAAGTGCATTTATCAATGAGTAATCAGCTCAACTCCACCCAAATGTGAAGCATAATTTTGGGTTTTTAAGAACCAAGAATAACTGTCCTTAGGCTATCCCTACCAACTACATAGGAGTTTTTGGGTGGCATAAACACATAAGTGTGCAGACTACTAACTAAAACGTTGGTGGTTTGAATCCATCCATAGAGTCCAGGGAAGAAGGCTTGGTAATTTGTTTCTGAAGTCATGGCCTTATAAACCCTATGGGGCAGTTCTACTCCATACACATGGGGTCACTGTGAGTGGGAACTGACTCGATCTTCATCTGTTTTTAATGGCTATAATATTGGTATCACTGCCTTTATCTGCTTTCCAAAGTTTGTGTCAATAAGATCTTCAAAATTCTGTAATGGGTTTATTAATCGAAATAACTGTATATCAAATGCAAATAAATTACTGTTAAACTGTTCTTCCCTTAAAATACACAGAATTCCTCCAATGTGGGTGATTATTAAAATAATGCAACAAAAGGACCACAATGTTTTCCTTAAGAATTTTCCTGCTGGAAGACATGATGCCTGACGGATATATCCATGTAGGTGTTAGATTTATAAACATAAATTTATTTCAATCTAAATAGCCAGTATTATTTTATTCTATAACATCTATCTAGGTTACAGCTCAATAATGAAGCTCCATCTTTTACTAACTCTACTTTTAACTTCTGTTTAAATAAGCATAGTCTAACATGGCACTAAAGGATAAACACTAGACTGCTAACCATAAGGCCAGCAGTTCAAACCCACCCTATACAGGCATGCTATGAGAACCAAATCAACAGCACTTAAGAACATTAAGTCAGTTGGTCTGGCCATATTATTTGGAGTTATAATCTACACAAGTCTTTATATGTTTCATATTATTCTTTAGAGGTACTTGAAAGACATTATGTTGTTCTCAGGGTTAACAGAAACACAAGTAAAGCTATGAAAAAGTGAAGCAAGGATGGTTTGCCTTATATGGAATTCATGTTGTTGTTGTTGTTGTTAAGTGCCGTCGAGTCAGTTCCAACCCATAGTGACCATGTATAGGGTTTCCGAGGAGCAGCTGGTGAGCTTGAACTACCAACCTTGCAGTTCAAATGGCTTTGCAGTCTGGTGCATTAACCCACAGTGCCATACTAGGACTCCAGAATGAGTTATTGGCCCAATATGAATACAATGAATACAAATATGAATACAATGAATCAGGGATGGTTTCCCTTGAATGAAATTCATGAACTATTGAGCCCCCCAAAATAGAAATAAATTAATATTCTTAATTAGAAAAGGAATTGCCAAAATTCTCCCATCAGTCTAAATGTTCTATAAGATTAAGTAAAAAAAAAAAAGTGCTTATCTAAGGAAAGGAAATGTATATGCCTTATAGCTCATTTGCTTTGGAATCTGAGACCTGTTTTTATGTTTCTTCCTAGGTTCATGATGTAATAATGCTACTATATAAGCAATGAAGAATAAATGTTTAAATATAAAATGTATTATTTTAATTATAACAAGTACAAGAAGCTATGAGAGCATGTTGTTGTTGTTGTTAGGTGCCATCAAGTTAGTACTGACTCATAGCAACCTCATGCACATGAGAACGAAACACTGCCTGATTCTGGGCCAACCTCACTATTGTTGTCATGCTTGAGCCCACTGATGCTGCTACTTTGCCAATCTAGCTCACTGGGGGTCTTCGTCTTTTTCTCTGCCCCTCCACCTTACCAAATATGATATACTTCCCCAGTGACTGGACTCTCCTGACAATATGGCCAAAGTATGAGAGATGAAGTTTGGCCATCCTGGCCTCCAAGGAGCACTCTGGCTGCACTTCTTCCAACACAGATCTGGTTGGTTCTTTTGGCAGCGCATGGCACTTTCAATATACTCCTCCAACACCATAACTCAAAAGCATCAATTCCTCTACAGTCTTCCTTATTCACTGTCCAGCTTTCACATGCATATGAGGTTAGTGAAAATACCATGGCTTGGGTCAGGCGCACCTTAGTCTTCAAGCTGACATCATTGCTCTTCAACACTTTAAAAAGGTCTTGTGCAGCAGATTTGCCTAACACAATAACATTGTTTGATTTCTTGACTGCTGCTTCCATGAGTGTTGATAGTTGATCCAAGAAGAATGTAGCCCTTGACAACTTCAATCTTTTCTCCATTGATAAGAATATCAATTATTGGCCCAGAGGTGAGGACTTTTGTTTTCTTTACATTGAGATGCAATCCATACCAAAGCTGTACTCTTTGGTCTTCTAAATCCTCTTCACTTTCATCAAGCAAGCTTGTATCATCTGCATATTGCAGGTTGTTAATGAGTCTTTTTCTAAACCTGATGCCAAATTTTTCTTCATAGAACCCAGCTTCTCAGATTATTTGCTCAGCATACAGGTTGAATAATTATGGTGAAAGAATACAACCTTGTCTCACACCTTTCTTAATTTTAAACCATTCAGTGTTCCCATGTTCTGTTCGAACAACAGCTTCTTGGTCCATGTACAGATTCTTCATGAGCACAATTAAGTGTTCCGGAAATCTCATATTTTGCAATGTTGTCCATAGCTTGCCATGATCCACACAACTGAAAGCCTATTCAATAGGCTTTGACAAAAGTGTAGTCAATAAAGTACAGGTAAACATCTTTCTGATATTCTTTGCTTTCAGCCAAGGTACATCATAGAAATCAAATTGACTACATCTGTGGAAGAGATGATGGAAAGGCTCCATATCATCAGTCAAAACAAGACTAGGGGCAAATTGTGGAACAGACCATCAATTACTCATACATAAATTCAAACTGAAGCTGAAGAAAATGAAAACAAGTCCACTAGAGCCAAAATATGACCTTGAATATACCCCACCTGAATTTAGAGATCATCCGAAGACCAGATTTGATACATTAAACACTGAAGACCTAACACCAGAAGAGTTGTGGGACGACATCTAGTACATCATACAGTAAGAAAGCAAAAAGTCATTAAGAAGACAGGAAAGAAGGAAAAGGTCAAAATAGATGTCAGAAGAAACACTGAAACTTGCTTTCCAGCATAGAGATGCTAAAGCAAATGGAAGAAATGAGGAGGTCCAAGAGCTGAACAGAAAATTTCAAAGATAAGCTCAACAAGATAAAGCTAAATATTACAACAAAATGTGCAAAGATCTGGAGTCAGAAAACCAAAAAGGAAGAACATGCTTGGCATTTCTTAAGCTGGGGGAAGTGAAGAAAAAATTCAAGCCTCGACTTTTGTTATTGAAAGATTCTCTGCGCAAATTATTGAATGATGCACAAAGCATCAAAAGAAGATGGAAAAATACACAGAGTCACTGTACCAAAAGAAAATGGTTGATGTTCAATCATTTCAAGAGATAGCATATGATCAAGAGGTAATGATATTGAGGGAGGAAGTCCAAGGTGCACTGAAGGAATTAGCAGAGAACAAGGCACCAGGAATTCATGGAATATAAATTAAAATCTTTCAAGAAAGTGAGGTGGCAAAGGCGGCCCTCACTCATCTATGCCAAAAATTTTGGAAGACAACTATCTGGCCAACTGATTGGAAGAGATCCATATTTGTGCCCATTCCAAAGAGAGGTGATCCAATGGAATGCAGAAATCATCGGACAATCTCTTTGATATCCCATGTGAGTAGTTTTAATAAAGGTAATACAGAAATGGCTGTAAGCATACATTGATAGAGAACTTCCAGATGTTCAAGCTAGATTCAGAAGAGGCCGTGGAACAAGGGATATCATTGCTGATGTCCGATGGATCTTGGCTGAAAGCAGAGAATATCAGAAAGATGAGAGCATATGATAAAGAATTGAGATCAATCTTCTGGAGGACAAAAGAATGCACTAAAGAAATATCTTCTACAGGATCGGAAAGATAAGTAATATAATGGAAAAGAAATAGACTAGGAAGACCTACCTGTAGAAAGGAGGACAAGATGAAAGAGCTGGCCTAGCTAAAATGCAGTGGAAAAGGGGACATGTGTATATAAACAAACAGGAGAATAAAAAATATGGAAATTCTCAGATAAATTGGCTCCCAAATATGCCCTGAACTGGAATGACAAAATATTTTGACATTTGGTAATATACTCTCTCTGGGAGTGCCACTGAATCCTGAGCTACATTTTAAAATATGGTTGTATTATATTTACAAGGCTTTTCAAAAATTAAAATTAAGGTAGTCTAACTTGGGGTAGTGTGTCTAACTATTCCATTTTACACTGTAGAATAGGGATTCATTTGCTGGTTACAAAAAAAGAAGAAGAAGAAATGCCAAACAGTTCTCACTTTTAAATATTAACTTCTGAATCAGATGAACCAATTGATGAGTTTGCTTTTGGTTTCAATGCTTTTCAGGAACAATAAGTACTGTAGAGACCTCCAAGAGAGACAAAACTAGCTGGAATTGGGTGTGTCTAGTTGTTTATTCTATGCCCATGAACAGGGAATTTGTCCCCTACTGTTTTCAAAAGGCTGACCTTTTACAAAACACAAACACAAAAAATAGAGACAGATATGTGGATATGTTTCCTAATTTCAAAAGTGGAAGCTTCAGTTAATATTTGATACTCAAAATAAAGAGGGGGGAAAAAAAAGACCTTAAAAGTACTCTCTTCCTTTCTAAATCTGGCAATACAATAAAAGTAAATAGTCCACTTTGAGTAGCATTGTCATCTCCATGGGAAGATGTAATGAATTTGCACATTTTATTCTGACTACTGTATATCTAATCAGAAAAAGATGTGACCCCCATCCCCTGATCTAGTGCCAAACAGTAAAAGGTGATTCCTTATGTTAACAATTTCAGCAGAATGGCTTATTAAAACCAGATTTTAGGGTATTATAAAATGCTTAGAAGCCCTTTAAAATGTCAGCTAGGATCCCTAGAGACTATGTAAAATGTCAACCCAGCTCAAGCGCCTGTTTTAAGCAGAATGAATTAGCGGCATGCTGTTGGAGGCTGTTATCCAAAACAATCAGTAAAAAGGGAAACATCAAGCTTTCTTTGTACTTTTATATGAAATGGGTCATTTAGAATGGTCTTGTGGATAGTTGGAGATCATTTATTTACTTGAAGCAGTGACTAAATACTGAGGTTAAAAAAATGCTATTTTCAATAATCTCAGGGTTTTTCTCTACCAAAATAAAAATGCTATATATCTAATTAGTTCAATTTCATAAAAGACTTAAATTAGATAGTACACTCTACTCTTTCATGTAACTTACTACAAAGATCATTTTAATATTCTCTACTTAACACATTAGGAATAGCATCAGAATATTGTCAGATATAGTGACAGAAGATGAGTCCCTCAGGTTGGGAGGCATGCAAAATGCAACTGGGGAAGAGCTGCCTCCTCAAAGTATAGTTGACCATGATGACAGGAATGAAGTAAATTTTTCAGGACCTTCATTTGCTCATGGGGTACAACTCAAAATGAGGAGAAACCACTGCAAGCATCCATTAATAATCAGAACATGGAATACATGAATGAAACTAGGAACACTGAAAGTTGTTAAAAATGAAATGGAATCCATAAAGATTGCTCTCCTAGGCATTACTGAAATGAAATGAACATTTCAAATCTGGCAATCATATGATTTACTATGCCGGGAAAAACCAAATTCATCATAAAAAAGAACATTTCAAGATCTACGATGAAGTACAAAGCTGTCTGTGATCGAATAATATCCATGCACATACAAGGAAGACCAACTAATACCACTATTATTCAAATTTATAGACCAACCACTAAAGTGAGTGATGATGAAACTGAAGAAATCTATCAACTTCTTCATTCTGAAATTGATCAAACATGCAATCAAGCTATATTGATAATTACTGGTGATTGGAATACAAAGGTTGGAAACAAAAAGGAAGGATTGTTGTTGTTGTTAAGTGCCATCGAGTAGGTTCCGACTCACAGCGACACTGTAAAGGGTTTCCAAGGAGCAAACTTGTGAGCTTGAACTGCTGGACCTGCAGTTCAAATGGCTTTGCAGTCTGGTGCATTAACCCACAGCACCACACCAGGACTCATAAAGGAAGGAGAAGTTGTTAGAAAATATGACTTTGGTGATAGAAACGACTCTGGAGATCACATGATTGAATTTTCCAAGACCAACGACTTATTCATTGCAAATGGCTTTTTAAAACAACATAAAAGGCAGTAATACACCTGAACTTCACCAGATGGAACACAAAACAATCAAATTGACTACATCTGTAGGAAGAGACAGTGAAGAAGGTCAATATGATCAGACAGAACAAAGTCTGGGGTCATCTGTGGATCAGACAATTAACTGCTTATATGCAAGTTTAGGCTGAAGCTGAAGAAAATTAAAACAAGTTCACGTGAACCAAAATATGACCTTGAATAAGTTCTACCTGAATTTAGAGACCATCTCAAGAACAGATTTGATGCAATAGAAAGTAATAACCAAAGACAAGCAGATTTGTGAGATGACATCAAAAAAACCATACATGAAGTAATCATTAAAAAAATACAGGAAAGAAAGTAAAGGCCAAAATAGATATCAGGAGAGACTCTGAAATTTACTTTCCATTATAGAGATGCTAAAGTGAATGTAAGAAATGAGAAAGTAAAAGAGCTGAACAGAAAACTTCAAAAGGCAACCTGAGAAGACAAATTCAAGTATTAGAATGAAATGTAAAAAACTCGAAGTTAAAAAACCCAAAGGGAAAAGCACGCACAGCATTTTTCAAACTGAAACAATATAAGAAAATAATTAAAGCCTTAGCTAGCAATATTGAAGGATTGTATAGGCAAAATACTAAAGGATGCAAAAAGCATCAAAAGAGGATGGAAAGAAGGTATACACATTTTACTATATCAAAAATAAATGTTTGACATTCAACCATTTCAATAGATAGTATATGGTCAAGAACTGATGATACTAAAGGAAGAGGTCCAAGATGCACTGGGATATTGACAAAAACCATGGCTCCAGGAACTGATGGAATACAAATTGAAATCTTTCAACAAACTGATGTAGCACTGGGAACACTCACTCATCTTCACGAATAAATTTAGAAGACAGTTAACTGGCCAACCAATAGGAAGAGATCCATATTTCTGCCCATTCCAAAGAGTACTGACCCAAAGGAATATGGAAAGAATTGAACAATACCCACAGATATCATATGTAAGTGAAATTGTGCTGAAGATAATTCTAAAAGGACTGCAACAGTATATCAACAGAGAACTGCCAGAAACTCAAGCTGGTTTCAAAAGAGGACGTGGAAGTAGGTACACAGCTTTGCATACATATATCAAATGGATCTTGGCTGAAAGCAGAGAATACTGCTTTACTGACTATGCAAAGGCTTTTGACTATGTGAATAACAAGCTATGGATAACACTGAGAAGTATATGTATCCCAGGACACTTGATTGTACTCATGAGGAAATTGTACATAGAATAAGAGGCAGTCTTTCAAACAAAACAAGGGGATATTGAATGGTTTAAAATCAAGACGGGTATCCACCAGGGCTATTGTCTTTCACCATACATATACAGTCTGTATGCTGAACATAGATATATTTACATATATATTTGATTATATGTATATATATATATATTGCTATATATCTGTATAGATATAGATGGTGTCATCAAAATTTATTATTATTCTTACACTTGCTGTTGTTGCTTTAAAGTACCATGGAGTCAGTTCCAACTCATAGCAATCTTGTATAGGATTTTTGAGGCTGAGAATCTTTGCAAGAGCAGAAAGCCTCATCTTTCTTCCTGGAGCAGCAGCTGGTAGTCTTGAACTGCTGACCTTGTGGTTTTGCTGTCCAGTACTAATCCTTAATCCTACGGGTCACTTGAATACTTAAAACAAAGTT
>NW_006408616.1:3291432-3329002 GCF_000296735.1 Chrysochloris asiatica
TTTCAATTGTGCATTTTTAAATTTTTAATATTTTGGGGTTTCTAATTTGGGAATAACCAATATATTGAAATATAAAATATGCTGAGTTAAAGTAGTTCATTGTTTAGTATGACTTTCCAAATGAGACATATCTAGCTTTTTTAAAGAAACAAACATTTCCATATGAAAGGTGGTAAAGTCATACAAAAAGAAAATACATTAGTAAAGAAAAATATACAGAAAAATATGTCAGTTTCAGAGCTCTTCACCAGCTCCATTTTTTTAATGCATGGATATACAGTTTTATACATAAACATTCACATTTTCTACATATACCTAAGGTTTCAAACACATATACTATTTTGAATAACATTCATTTAAACATCTCACTACTGTTTTTGATGAAAATTGATACACACATTTAAATAACTAAAGTTATTTTGTTTTAATCTTGTTGCAAATGCATATTGTTAGTTGTAATTGTTATTTGTCATTGTTGAAAGTTTCAACCATAAAAACACATATATATGTTACTTTTAGATAATGGCTGCTTAATATGACATATCAGAAAGAAACCTATCTTCATAAATAACATGTAATTTCAAGTGCATTATACATTATGACAAATCTTCATAATTTCAACAAATTTCATTTCTTATATATAAATAGTTGGAAATTGTTGATAGATTAACTGTTTCTTTTTGTTTTTTACTACTTAGCTCTTAGAAGTCAGACAATGAATAATCAAAAAGTGGCTTGGATTGCCTAGTATCTGGTCCTCAGGCTACCTAAAGATGATGATGCCCACGTGAAAGGAATTTTTGTTGTTGTTGTTCTTTTTAATCAAAGTCTTTGTAAATGTATTTCCAGGTTTTTAAAGAGGAGAAAATATTAAAATAATTATTATGGTGACACATCACTAAATTAGGTATAGATACTGGCCACCTCTCTCAAGTAACAGAGTGCTTACTTAGCAAAAGAAAAACTTCTGTTAGAGTACTTGCTTCTTGAAGATGACATGAGGTTCCTGGCCTACAAACCAGTATCTCTCAACAACTGGATAAAACAGCACAGCACATGTGTTCCATACATCACTAAACTCTGAATGCACTTCTTACCCAATATTTTGCTGATGTTGGAGTTATGCATGTCCGGAAAGGCTTGAAGGATTTTCCTCCGTTCATCTTTAGCCCACACCATAAAGGCATTCATTGGACGCTTTATGTGGGGTTCATTGCTACCACGTCCCCTGGATTCTCTGTAAATTCTTGATTCGGAGACCCCAGCACTTCCTAAAAACAGGGAACATTGTTTTATGTTAATGTTAAAACTTCTGGCACCTCTTTTTTGGAAGACTAATTAAAAACCACAATGGTGCATCAGTTTGTGAGATAGATGCGTGCTTATGAGGTGGTTGTGATAAGCCTAGTGGTAGCAAGTGTATTTGTATTACATTTCTAATATGTATTTCCCTTTCTTTCGATCGACCATAGACTGTATCACCATTTGCTTTCAAGAGCATAAGAGAAACTCTGCATATATGTATTGATGCAGATTAGAAACAGAATAGTTATATTAATTCAATAGGCATGCTGCTACTATGTTATATTTAGTGCCATAGAGTTAGTTCCAATCTATAGCGGCCCTGTATCGGGTTTCCAAGGAGTAGCTGGTGAGCTTGAACAGCCAACTTATATTAAACAGGCAAAGGAGTTCACAGAACTGAAATACTTGTTTACTCTGCAAAATGAAGACAAACACATGCTTTCCTTCTCTCTGGGGTTAGATAAATAAAAACACTTCTAGGTAAAAATTTCAATAGAGATATACTCTCATGTTCTTGTTTTGTGTTTGCACTGTCTTTGAAACTATGTGTTAATAAATTCATGAAATATGCAATTATAGTTTGCTCCAAAATATATTTAGAATTGGTTGGGAAAAGAACAAATGAATACTTATAGCATTACAGTTTCTTAATATATCTCTAGTTATATATTTAAAGAGGGAAAAATTATATATTCCCTTGAATTTTCCCCCTGAGATTTAAAGTTATCCAAAGCGACTCACTGGCAGTTACATTTCAAACAGCAAGATTTACTGATGATAAAACACAAACCAGGAGTCACATTGGAATTTTTGAAAGCTGTATTCACTTCTCTAGGACTTATGTGATTTCTTACAATGACTTCAGCAGATCAAACAGCTTTCAGAGGCATTTTAGGCACTTTATGCAGGGATAATATGGAGAACTTGAAGAAAAATGTAGAATTCTAGAAAATTCTGACACTAGGTTTTACTTGGTTGCTAGACAAAAGGTAGAACAAATATATTTAGGTGGCTTCTACAAATTTAAAACATTCTGGGGATTTCTAGAGCCTCTATTATCAGTAAAAATATGTTTTTCATTTCTTTCTCCATATTCTGCTTCATCTCTTCTTTCCCCTTAATTTGAAGGAATAGACATCAACCAAGTAGTTACCTAAGCTTGAAGATCACTATTGAAGTAAATAAACACAACATATGTATTGGAGGAGTTTCTCATTATTAGAATTGAATTGAATTTTTTTTTTTAATGCTGGTTACCTTCGGATATATTTTAACACGCTTATCTAACTTAACATTTGTGGAATGCATTATTATCAGTAAATATCTTTTATTGACAAGTATGAGTGCTGATATATGGCAACATCATTTTAAAATAGGGCTGTAACTAGTAAATGATCTTTTGCACATCTGCCTTTTCTTGTTCTAACACCTCAAAGCAGCATAAGCATGAAAATGAACATTATGTGACTTTATCATATCCAAATAAGATCTTTGCCTATAGTTAGGTTAAGTTACCTTATCCAATAAAGCAGTAAATTGAAGCAAATGTGTGAGTATATTGTTGTTGTTATGTGCCATGGAGTTGGTTCTGACTCATAGCGACCCTGTATAGGGTTTTCTAGGAGCGGCTGGTGAGGTTTGAACTGACCTTGCAGTCCAGTGCATTATCTTACAGTGCCACATTCAAATTTTTCTTGAATATCCTCTTAAATGATATTGAATTATCTCCTTAAAGGAGTTCGATATTGAATTATCTCCTTAAAGGCTCACATTTATCTAATCCCTTTGCCACTGCAGACATGAACTTAAAAGTTGGGCGACTCAAGATAGAGAGTAAATAATTGTATTTTGTGGTACTCTAGGGGACTCTGTCCATCCTAAAGTCTGTTTGTCATTGGTTTCTGGTGGTTCAGTCTTCTTAAACCCAGGATCTTCTGCAATAGTAATAAAGTGTAGGGCTGTGCAACCACATGACATGAACGAGCTTTTCAGTCAGGGCATGTGTAAGAGGAACACCATTTTCATCCTTTACCCTCTTGGCTGAGTTAATAAAATGAATAACATCACATTAGTTCATTGTCACTGTGGATTTTGAGAATACCTGTGTCTTGGACAACTGACAACAGAAGTCTCTATACACATGAGGAAAACATGAGGCTGGACAGATATGTGTTATGAGCAGTGAGGGTACCTGACTATGTGGTAGAGAAGACTGAAGGGTTCCAAAAAACAACCAATCATCCTCAAGATGTCATCTGAGCTATGTACTCTGCTCAGAGTTTGAGAAATCAAAAGTGAAAAATGAGATTTTAGATATAAAATTCTGAAAATTTTGTTTTGGGTGTAAGAAATAGGAAAGGGAAGAAACAAGATATGTGGAGTTGAGAGCTTTAGCTTTAGAATCATGCCATCTTGAATTCAAAGTTCTGCCTTTGGTACTTACAGCTCTGTGACCTGGCAAAAGTGCTTCAGAATTCCTAAGGGTCTGATTCTTTATCTGTAATAGCATTTCTCTCACAGGTTGCACTTGGGCTTAAATGAGATGATTCATGCAAAGCACTCAGCAGAGTTCTTAGCACATGGGGGCTGCTCATACATGAGTGCTCTTCCTGTAATATTGACATGAGGTCACACCTGTTCCTCAGTGGTTTTCATTTGAAATAGACACTTCTGGGCATTATTGGAATATGAACAATTTCACAAACCATCAGAATCTCCGCTCATATTGAAATCCATCATAGCATGGCTAAATTTTCCTTCTTCGTTCTGTTTAACTGCCAATTGCTGAGTCAGACTTTCCAGTGTTGTTTTTTCCTTTAAAAGAGAAAATCGTAATGAAAGATCAATAGAAATTAGAATTATTCCATGATGTTTTTTTTTTCCTTGAGCCATGCATAATACATTAACTTTTGGATATCAGTGGATGTTCATTTATTTACCTTTGCAGATTCAGCACTTTATACCATTGTAATTGACGCAAATGATCAGCACTATTTCTGAAGGAATTTTGATTCTCTTGATCCACTATAAAGGCTTGGCATTTGGGTTTGGTATGCCTAAATGATATGTGCCAGCAGTTTCCACACATCACAAAATACACATAAAAATCTCATGGAAGCAACCAGCTTTTGAAATATTTGGAATGCATGCTTTATCTCTAGCCAGGCAGTAGAAGTATAGGAGTGGCATGGAGCCCACAGAAAGTCTTCCAGTAGTCAGGTGACCTAATGATAGAAACATAATTCACAGTACTGCCCTCTGGTTGCCATCTCCCTAAATGCCATCTGCATTCCTCATGTAAGGGTAATGAAGATTCTTAAATATTCATTGTTAATTGCTTGTCAAGTCTCTGTACATCCAGTGTGAGTGCCTGCTACTTGGACCACAATTTGATTTGGATTGCTAAGCCAAAATATTGAGTTGTTGAATTATTTGAGATACAAATATATCAAAATTATATCTGTAAAGACACAGAGTCATTTAAAAGCATACAGTGCATGATTTATACTCATGGAGAACATGGCATTACAAACTAAATTATATTTAGAAGAAAATATAATGCTTTGTCTAAACCACATGAGATATTAAATTACTCCCAAATTTAAAAATGGGTTGATTTTGAGAACAGGAAAAACATACAGTGAAATATATATAACATTTTATAGAACTCTGCAATTTTTATAAGGATGATGTGGTTCTAAAATAATTTTAAGTAAAGAGTCTACTGGATCTCATAAAATTTACTCATGTTTCTTTATAATTTTCTAAAGAACAAAGCCATGAATTGTATAAGTACACTACATATACTGTAGAACTGCTATTACAATAATGAACTGTTCACAGAAAGTAATCAGCTATTTAAGATAATTGTATTACAGGTAAAGGAGCCCAACTAATGTTTCTGCCAACAATCAATAGCATATGGAAACTCTCAATAAAGCAGACACTTTCCTTCTATGATATCACAATTGCACTTAAAACTCGACAAAGAATTCTCTTAAGTCAGTGGCATTCGAACTCCTATACTATTTATCTAAGTCTGTACATAATTTAATAAAAAACATTTTAATTGTTAATCAGCATAAAATACAAAAAAATAATGAAACTGGGAGCATTAAGTAGTTTATATCAATTTTAGTTCTCCAGGAGTATGTATTACTAAAGTTGAAATACATGTTTATATAAACTTTGACTCTATAGAATTACATACTACGAAAGTTGAAATAAATTATCAATTTTTAAAAGTCGATTTTGAACTAAATTTGTCTTGTATGTGAAATTGTTGTTTTCAGCTGAATTATATGTTCTGGATGTCTTTTGCTAAGAGTCTGCTTATATATTCAATTGAGCTCATGAGCATCAAGGACACTAACTTAACAGAATCTCTTTTTATAGTGAATATAGTTGTTAAAATAGAAGACAGTTACATTAAACATAAACATACACACACACATTCCATGAACATGATCTGATAGTGCCCAGATCAATGATGACTTTAGTGTACTATCTACAGGGAAAACACTGGGCATGGACTGTCTCTCAGATTGTAGGGCCATAATGCTACATATTTTCTAGAGTGTTTTCCATCCTGAAGTAAAATCTTTCAAGAAGAAAAAGAAAAATGCAGACAGTTAGAGTAAAAAAAGAACAAAATATGAACTGAATTTTACTTGGTGTGACACTGTAGGATAAGTACTGGACTGAGAACCACATCAGCAATGGCCATGCAAAAATCACAGACAATATTCACAATTATAGGACCTATTAGGAAAGTAACAGGTTACAACTGACCTTCAGGAACAATTCAGGACACAGTTTTGTATCAGGACAGCCTCCTCTCAGCTTTACCTGCATGCATACCCAGGCCCCCAGCCTCTTGACATCTACCCCTGTTATATGCAAAGCTCTTTTAGAGCTTCCAATATATGCCCAGAGGCACCCACTTTGCTAGTAAGGCTTGACCTGAAGGCATTCAGCTCTATCTCCTCCTTCCAGGCCAATTAAGTGTCTAGGGGCACCACATTGAGACCAGAAAGCCTCCTGCCCAAAGTCATGCAGCTTTCTCAACTTGAGGGTCAGAAACCATCACTCTGTTTATGCTCTTAGTTCTGCTGTCTCTGCTCCACTGTTCCTCAGATTCTGCTTCTTGCGTCTCTCATTGTTTCTAGCGTTCGAGCTGTTTGTTTCCAGAAATGAGGAGCTTCAATGTCAGGATCTCAGGTTCAAAGGTCACTCTCCCCTTTCTGCCTCTGAGGTGGCAAATTTTAAGACTAGTTATTGTTGATGTTGTTAGGTGCCATCGAGTTGGTACCGACTCATAGAGGTATAGTTCTCTGCTTTTAACTAATGCAATCCCCTTGGTGGCCCAAATGAAAAAGCATTTGCATAGTTGACCTAGTCAGTCCAGGTGTGGAGTCTTCCTCCAATCTTGATGCCACATTTTTGTTCATATAACCCAGCTTCTCAGATTATTTGCTCAGCATACAGGTGGAATACGTATGGAGAAAGAATACAATCCTATCACACACCTTTCTTAATTTTGAACCATTCAGTGTTCCCATGTTCTGTCCGAACAACTGCCTCTTGATCCATGTACAGATTCCTCATGAGCACAATAAAGTGTTCAGGAACACTCATACTTTGCAATGTTTTTGATAGCTTGTCATGAGCCACACAATCAAAAGTCCTTGCGTAGTCAATAAAGTACAGGCAAACATCCTTCTAGTAGTCTCTGCTTTTAGCCAAGATCCATCAGACACCAGCAATGATATCCCTCATTCCATGGCCTCTTCTGAAACCAGCTTGAACCTCTGGAAGTTCTCTGTCAATGTATGATTGCAACTGTTTCTGTATTACCTTTAGCAAAACTTTACTCGCATGGGATAACAAGGAGATTGTTGGATGATTTCTGCATTTTATTGGGTCACCTCTCTTTGGAATGGGCACAAATATGGATCTCTTCCAGTAAGTCAGCCAGATATTTGTCTTCCAAATTTACTGGCATAGATGAGTGTCTCCAGTGCCACCTCACACCTTATTGAAAGATTTCAGTTTGTGTTCCATGAACTCCTGGTGCCCTGATCTTTGACAATTCCTTCAATGCACCTTGGACTTCCTCCTTCAACATCATTGGCTCTTGATCATATGCTACCTTTTGAAATGGTTAAACATCAACCATTTCCTTTTGGTACAGTGACTTTGTATAATCCCTTCCATCTTCTTTTGATGCTTTCTACATCTTTCAATAATTTGCCCAGAGAGTACTTCAATAAGGAAAGTCAAGGCTTGAATATTTTCTTCAGTTCCCTCAGCTTGAGAAATGCTGAGCATGTTTTTCCTTTTTGGTTTTCTGACACCATGTCTTTATGCATTTTGTTACATTTGACTTTGTCTTTTCAAGCTTACCTCTGAAATTTCTTGTTCGACTCTTGGACCTCCTCCTTTCTTCCATTTGCTTTAGTATCTCTACGCTGGAAAGCAAGTTTCAGTGTCTCTTCTGACATCCATTTTGATCTTTTCCTTTTTTCTGTCATCTTAATTACTTTTTGCATACTTCATGTACGATGTTCTTGATGTCACCCCACAACTCTTCTGGTCTTCGGTCTTTAGTGTTTAATGTATCAAATCTGTTCCTCAGATGGTCTCTAAATTCAGGTCGGATAAATTCAAGGTCATATTTTGGCTCTCACGGACTTATTTTCATTTTCTTCAGCTTCAGTTTGAATTTGCATATGAGTAATTAATGGTCTGTTCCACAATCAGCCTCTGGCCTTGTTTTGACTGATGATATAGAGCTTTTCCATCATTTCTTTCCACAGATGTAATCAATTTGATTTCTGTGTATTCCATCTGCTGAGGTCCATGTGTATAATCATCTATTATGCTGGCTAAAGAAGGTATTTGAAATGAACAAATCATTGATTTCGCAGAATACTATCACGTGATCTCCAGCATCATTTTTATCATCAAGGCCATGTTTTCCAACTATTTTCCTTCCTCTTTGTTCCCAACCTTTGCATTCTAATTACCAGTAATGATCAATACAACTTGATTGCATGCTTGATCAATTTCAGATTGAAGAAGCTGGTAGAATTCTTGTATTTCATCCTCACTGGCTTTAGTGGTTGGTGCATAAACTTTAATAATAGTGGTAATAACTGGGCTTCCCTGTGTTGGTGGTTATATGCCATAGAGTCAGAATTGACTCCTAGTGACCCTGTACAGGGTTTCCAAGGCTGTAAACCTTTACAGGAGCTGATAACCTCATCTTTCTTCAGCAGAACAGCTGGTAGTTTCAAACTGCTGACCTTAAGGTTCACAGCCCGATTTGTACCCACTATGCTACCAGAGCTCCTTGGGCTTCCCTGTAGGCACATAGATATTATCCTATCACAGACAGCATTGTATCTCAAGACTGATCTGGAGATATTCTTTTTGACAATGGATGCAACATCATTCCTCTTCAGTTTGTCATTCCCGACATAGTAAACCATGTGGTTGTCAGATTCAAAATGGCCAATACCAGTCCATTTCAGCTCACTAATGCCTAAGATATCTATGTTTATACGTTCCACTTCATTTGACAATTTCCAATTTTCCCAGGTTCATGCTTTGTACATTCCATGTTCCGATTTTCAATGGATGTTTACAGCTATATCTCTTCATTTTGAGTTGTGCTCCATCTACAAATAAAGGTCCTGCGGGCTTTTCTCCCACAAGCTTTACTTCATTTGCATCATCATGGTCAGCTCTACTTTGAGGAGGCAGCTTTTCCCCAGTTGCATCTTGAATCCCTTCCAATCTGAGGGGCTCATTTCCCGGCACTATTATCTGACAGTGTTTCTCTACTATTCATAAGGTTTTCAGTGACTAAATATTCGGAAGTAGTTCATCACTCCTTCTTCCTAGTCTGTCTTCATCTGGAAGCTCATCTAAAACCTGTCCATGGTGGGTGATGCTGCTGGTATTTAAAATACCCATGGCATAACTTCCAGAATTACAGCAACTCTCAAGCCACCACAGTTTGAAAAACTAACAGATAAGTGTTGAGGTTTTCCTTGTAGGCATATGAATATTAGGTGATGTCTTGAAAATCTTAACCTCTGCCTGTGGTTAGGAATACTTGTGGATCTGTAGGATAAGCACTGGACTGTAAACCACAAGGTCAGTGGTTTGTATGGTTACTGTGGCATAATTACCAGGCTATATAAAAAAAGGATTATGTTATGTTTGTTTTGTTAATGAGGCAGGATAAGGATGGGATGTATCCCTCTTATTGAAGTCACCACTCTTATTCAGGTCACAGCCCAGGTCCTATGAAAGGGGAGCTTTTCTGGGTTGTGACCTGCATTACCTTTTATCTTACAAACAATAAAAAGAGAGTAAAGCAATCAGAGGAAGAGGGCCCTCAGTATTACCAAGAAAGAAGAACTGGGAGCAGAACGTGTCCTTCGGACCCAGGGTCCTCTTAGATCCAGCGAGGATATATGAAGATCTCCAAGGAGTGCCAAATCCACAGATGTTGAAAGGAGACAAGGACCCTCCCCAAGAGCTGACATTGAGAGAAAATTTTTCCCTATAGTTGGCTCCCTGAATTCTTATATAATTACTTTGGATCAAAGGAATAACTCTAAAACTCAATATTCTGCAAATTATTTTTGATGTGTTATTATTCACTTTAGGGATCTGGTATCTGTTATTGGATACTGTAGCTTATCCAATGATTTTTCTATTGGAAATCAGCATGTGTACTATATTTGCACATGATACAAGATTATCAAGAAATTGACAAGGAGATCCAAGAAGTATTAAGAGATGTGGGAGATGAGTTGATTAAAAGTGGTCAGTGTAGACTTGTACTTTCTATGTCAGTAGGCAAAGGCCATGAAGAATAATAGAAAGAGAACATAGGTGAAGTAAGAACAGGATGGGTTTGGTTACCAAGGACATTACTTCCCAGCTAAACTCTGCCATATATATTGACCACATTTCCTGAGAAAAGTCAACCAACTTCCCTGAAACCTAATTCATAAAATGAGGTTTAAATATGTAACAAACCCCATCCATGGCCATTGAGTCAATTTCTAATACAATTGGACACATATGGGGTTTTCAAGACTGTAAACCTGTACAGTAAAATAATGAGGAACAGATAGTCTCATCTGTCTACTGTGGGGCGGCTGGTGAGATTTAAATGGTGACCTTGCCATTAGCAGTCCAGTGCTTATCCTACAATGCCACCAGGGTTCCCTAAATATATAATATTGCTGTTGTTGTATGCCATCAAGCTGGTTCTGACTCATAGCAACCCTGTGTAGAATTTCAGAAGATCAGCTGGTGGGTTTAAATGGCTGACCCCATGGTTAACAGTCCAGTGCATATCATACATTGTCCCAGCAGGACTACAAATATCTAATAGAATCATAAATTTGAAAAAGGAAGAAAGATGGCTTTTTAATGTTAGGGAAAAAACAAAAAAAAAACAAGGCCAAAATTGGACAAATAGGAAATTTAGGAAAATCTTCCTAAAATAAGAGCTGAAGAAATAGTTCTAGATGAGTATTAAGTATGCAATTACAGCTATTATCACCTATTCTATATGGTCAGGGCAGTTGAAAAATATGCATTAAAGAGGAGAGCTTTGCTAACAACTCTGAACCTTGAGGTTTTGTTTCCCTCGTGTACTTCAATGTACTTAATCATTTTTGTTATTTTTCCAATTTAATTCTCAGTGAGAATTAACAATAAGAATTAATTAACCATGACTTGCAGTATAATAACAAAACTCTAGCATATATTTAAATTTAAATGTCCCAATTACATTACTTCAATTTAAAGAAAAAACCAAAAACTCAAAATTCACTGCTTGCAAAGGCTTTTAAATGGATGTCCTTTGTTAATATTTCAAAGAGTAGGCAAAACAAAAGACAGAAAAATTGTACCTTAGAAGAGGAAGTTATTTCCTTAGATACCTAATCGTATATTAAATAGTGCATGAGTAGATGCTTTCTCTACTACTTCGGGAAATTAGAATTCACCTTAATGATGAGCTTGGACCCACGCTTCCACCCCCACATATATACACACAGAGATGGGTTGTGAATCAGTGATCATAACGGACATCCCTGAAATAAAGCTCACAATGCTTTATAAAACTAATAAAAGTGCATGCATGAAGTGACAGAATAGAGTGAGTCTGTCACATTTTGACTCAATAACAGTTAAACCCTTTCTGGCTGCATTTTCTTCTCTTTTTTATGATCTCTTGGTGGTGGTGGTGGTGGTGGTGGTGGTGGTGGTGGTGGTGGTGATGGTGTACCGTGGAGTGTGGAGTCAGTTTCGACTCACAGCAACCCTGTATATTCCGAGGCTGTAAATTTTTATGGAAGCAGAAAGCCTCGTCTTTCTCCAGTTTCGAACAGGTGACCTTGAGGTCAGCAGCCCAACTCATAACCACTACACTACCAGAACTCACCCTCGGAAACCCTGTACAGGGTCACTATGGGTCGGAACCAACTCGACGGCACTTAACAACAACAACAACATTATCCTAATAACATGGGAAGAAGGAAGGAACAAAACAGGTTTTCATCTTTCCAGTTATGTGAACCTCACAGACCACCCAAAGAAGATGAGAGATTATTTACAATGTCGTAATTATTTGTCAGTTGGAGATTTGTTTTCATCAGGGTTAAATAAAATATAAAGAAATATTTCATGTATCCACACCCTTAAGCTTTCAGGTTTACCCTTGTGCTTATTTGAGACCTCCAATATCTAGAAAATAAACTTGGTTTATTCTGTGTATTATAAATTATGCATGTGCATATATGCGTGTGCATGCGTACATACACACACCTTCCTACAATATTAACACAAATGCAAGCTGAAGGAATCTTTTACTAACTTTCCCCTGTCAAGTATAAATTTATCCATTAGTATATCTTCAGACAGTAGGTACTTTGGAAAGGTATCCTTTAGGAATAGTTTTCCACATCAGAGAATCACATGGATAATAAACTCAGGGACTGGAAGTGTACCTACATGTCCTCTAGTCAAGTCTTCCATAAAGTCAGCTTTATTGAATCACAACTTTACTTTTCTAAATTCAGAGATCCCCCAATAGAGGAAATAATGAGGTAGAATAAAAACTTCTGTTCTACAATTTAATTTACTTTTATTAAAAGTTTCATGAAAAACTACTCAGCAATAATAGAAAAATGAACAAGATAAAATCTACTCAAGAGTTATTCAAGCTAAACATTTTAGGAACTTGTTGTTTCACTCAGGTAATCTAATCAAATAAAACATACTAGCAGATAAGTTTTAGTAAGATGTGTTGTGAAGTGGATGATCAATACAAAAGTTTAGTAGGGAACATACAGCTTCAAAGATTTCAAAGGTCTTGATCCAAGTAAATAACTTTCTGAAATATCAAATGACTTGTGGATAAAACTGATTATCTCCCTAATAATTAATTCTATAAAATCAATCGTAAGACAGGAAGAATATTAGAAAGCTGATGACAAAGAACAAATTTTTAGTTTTATGAAGGGAGGAATTTGAAGAACAATGGCTTCTGTACTTTACGTATATTACAGAAATGATAGAATTGACTGCTAAAAGGATTAGTTAATAATAATTAGTAGAGAAGGTGATAACAAGAAGTTAGTATTAATTCACTAATAAAAATAATGTGATCATGATTTAATGTTCTTTTTTGGTAGGAACTAGAAAGCAGACCAGGGAAGCTCCGTGACCATGGTTGCTTGGATATCTACTCAGCTTTGGATTATACACTTTCAGTTTCCTTCGTGTCAGAATGAAGAAATTAGACAAGATTCTGAAGAACATATGTGAGTTGGGTGGGAAGAAGAGGTAACAGTTGTTATCCTCAAATATAGTAAGAGCTTTTGTATTGAAGTAGAATCAATATCTGTCACTTGTGGATTAAACTCATAGTTTAGACAAATGTAATTAAGAGACAGCACACTGACCAAAGGTTAGAAGTCATTGGGTATATTTCTCTAATAGTCAGGGCTGTCTATTGAATTGGATAAGCACTGGACATTGAACCACAAGGCTAGCAGTGCAAGCCCACAAGCTATTTCATGTAAGGAAGATGAGGTTTTGTGCTTCCATAAAGATTTAGTGCCCTGGAAACCCTATACAGATATGAATCAGACCTGACTCGACAGCAGTTAGCAATAACAACTATCAACTTACTGTAAGTTTTCCAGCTACTAATCAGAGGATGGAATCCTGGTGTGGTGCTGTGGGTTAATGTATCAGACTGCAAAGTTATAAAATCTTGCAAAGCAAGGTCAGCGGTTCAAGCTCACCAGCTGCTCCTTGGAAACCCTATACAGGGTTGTTATGGGTCAGAACTGACTCAACAGCACTTTACAACAACAACAATAATCATAGAATTATCAGTCTGGTATGTTAGAGGTACTGGAGAGGCAATTCAACATCAGATGATGGGTTGGATTAAAGGCTGTTATTTCCTTTTAGATTTATAATTCTATGATTCTATGTTCTACTAGACTGTACTTTTTAACACAAAAATAAGATATTTTGACAACTGTATAAGACTATAGAAGTCCTTGGGTGGTTCAAATGGTTAAGTACTCAACTACTTGTTGTTGTTGTTAGGTGCCATCGAGTCGGTACTGATTCATAGTGACCTTATGCACAGCAGAATGAAACACTGCCTGATCTTGGGCCAATCTCACTAATGTTGCCACGCTTGAGTCCATCAATGCTGCCACCTGGCCAATCCATCTCGTTGGGGGCCTTTATCTTTTTCTCTGACCCTCCACCTTACCAAACATGATATCCTTCTCCAGTGAATGCTCCCTCCTAACAATATGTCCAAAGTATGACAGACGAAGTTTGGCCATCTTGGCCTTCAAGGAGCACTCTGGTTGCTACTGCATCCAAAACGGATCTATTGGTTCTTTTGGAAATCCATGGCACTTTCAATATTCTCCTCCAACACCATAACTCAAAAGCATCAATTCTTCTATGGTCCAGCTTTCGCATGCATATGAGGTTATTGAAAATACCATGGCTGAGGTCAGGCACACCTTAGTCCTCAAGCTGATGTCTTTGCACTTCACCGCTCAATTACTAGATGAATCCAATCAGAGCATCTCAGAAGACAGGCCTGGCAATCCGGTTATGACAAGTCACAGACAAGAGAACCCTCTGAAGCAGCTCTACTCTGCATACATGAGAATTCCATGAGTTGGATTCGACTCATTAGCAACTAACAAGAACATAAAACTATATATTTTTCTCTATCTATAAGTGAAAATTTCTTCAAAATAATATCAAGCTTAATACTTCATTTATATTTAAGAATCCTATCTTCATTTTCTTAAATTCAAGGAAGATATTTTTAATTAGGATCAAATGAAACAGTATGGCTATTTTGTGAGTAATCAGTTTCATGGATTCAGATGCTTTGAAAGACATAGTTAGCCAATGCTGTCAATTCGAGTCTGACTCATAGTAACCTTACACAGCAGAGTGGAACTGCCTGTAGGGTTTTCAAGGCTATAAAGATTTATAGAAACAAACTGCCACATCTTTAATCCACAGAGCAGCTGGTGGGTCAAACTGCTGACCGAAAGCAGTAGAGGGCTTGACCACTGTGCCACCAGGAAACCTAACTATACATCATTATTTAATCTCTATAGCAGGAAATGACCACCATGGCTAGGGCAAAGTCACTGAATATGATGTACAGAAGAGCCCCCCAAAGGAATCTGTAGAAAACAAGTAATTCATAAAGATGGTACACATGGATTACTGTAAAGTAAACTACTGTCATTATTTCTTGTGGTGGCGCTTATGGCATATACATGTGGAAGAGAAAAGCCAATCAAGATGTATAACTGAGAATTGAAATTTCACAGGTCTCTCTATATATGTAAAAGGATCAATGTGTTTGAATTACGATGTTGGACAATAATATAAAAGTACCCATGGACTGCTACCAAAACAAACAAGTCTGTATTGGAAGAATTACAGCCTTAGAAGACTGAATTGTGAGACTTTGTCTCGTTTGCTGTGGGCATGTTATACAGAGAGACTACCCCTGGAGAGTCCTGGTGTACTGCTGTGGGAAAATGTACAGGACAGCAAGGATGGTTTGAATCACAAGGTCAGCAATTCAAATTCACCAGCCAGTCCTCTGAAATCCTGTACAGGGTCGCTATGAGTCGGAACGATTCAGCAGCATTTAACAACAACAACATCCCTGGAGAGGACATTATGCTTGGTAAAGTGAAGGGTCAGCGAAAAAGAGGAAGACTCCCAATGAGATGCACTCACAGAGTGCATGGGCTCAAAACTAGCAACAATTGTGAGGATGGCACAGGGCTGGGCAGTGTTTACTGTTGTTGTGCATGGGGTGGCTAAGAGTCAGAACTGATTCTATGTTACCAAAAAATAACAACTTAAAAGTGGTCAGTTGATATTGTTAGAAACCTCTGAAAAAAAAAAAAAGGTTTTTTTTTTATTTTTATTATTTGAAATCAGGGCACACATACATACTAACTAAACACACACTGAATCAAAACAGAGGGTTAATATGTGAACAACTAGGGCCAGCAAAGAAAAATAATAGAATCCACAACTTACACAGGCTCTGTGGTGAGCAGTAGGGTTGCACCGATGTAAACACAAAACTAAAATGTTGTCTGATGATAATAGACCCATAAACAATGGGGAGCTCATTTACTGAGCAGCAGAGAGGTAGAGTATTTTTCTGTTTAATATTTCCATTTCATAGAATAAAAGTTATAAAACTGTCAACATTCTTACAAATGTAGCCTCAGTACTCCATTCAATAAATATAATCGGACAATTTAAAAAAGTTATCACTTCATTCAGAAATGCTGGGTCTGACAAACAGAATCAAGAATATCAGCCTATCATTCACTTTTCGATTATTCATGGTAGTTTTAGGATTAGGAAACAAAAAAGATTTACTGAAAGAGATATATTCATCATGTGTTTTATTAGAGCTGCTATAAGATGTAAAATTAGTACAACTGACCATATTCTTTCTTCCCCCGCTTAGCTTATCCTCCTGCTAAGGGGCTGGTGAGGAAGAAAGGAAGAACTAATAAGGGAGCAGGAATAGGAGGAACAAAGAATTGGTAATATATATATATACAAATTGTTGTTGTTGTTGTTGTTAAGAGCCATCAAGTCAGTTCCGACTCAGCAATCCTATAGAGGGTTTCCAAGGAGTGGTTGGTGGGTTTGAAATGCCAACCTTGTGATTAGCAGTCCAGTGCTTATCCTACACTGCCCCATTGGGACTCCATATACAAATTTTTTGTTGTTGTTAAGTGCTGTTGAGTCGGTTCCGACCCATAACGACCCTGTATAGGGTTTCCGAGGAGCAGCTGGTGAGCTTAAACAGCCGACCTTGCAGTTCAAATGACTTTTCAGTCTGATGCATTAGCTCCTAGTGCCACACCAGGACAACTAGGGAGACACTAATTACTTAAATTAGATTTGTGTGTGTGTGTGACAAAGCATCAAAAATGTACCAAAGAGTACAGATGACCAAATTTTGAGCACCGGCCAATCTAAAGGACAATGGGTTTCTTTCTGTAGTATATTTTAGTGAAAAAGAAAGTGAACTTCAAGACAAAGGTCCTAGGTTCAGACACTGATCTATTACTTGAACAAATCCCTTAATCCTACCTTATCTCAAGTGGTTTATTTTGTTTTTTATTTTTCTTAATGGGGAGAAAAATACTGCTCTCGATATCTTACAGTGACACATTGAAATACGGTATAAAAGCACATTCAAAATTGCAAAACTCAAAATAACTGTCTACAGCCAGATATTACTCATGATTCAAAGTCCTATGTCTTTCTCATTTGTAAAAGAGAGGAAAAGATACATGATTGGAAAGATTCAACAGGACCCTTTGTAAAAAACACTAAATTCAGAATATTTTCCTGAGACTTTTAAATTTGTATTGATAAAATAGTCTGTAATAAATCACAATAAAGAATGCATCTACTAGGTATAAGAGAATAACCGAGAAACACATTTCCTTTTAATTATTTCAGTGGCTCAGTGTGTAAAAAGTCTTGATGGCA
Source organism: Chrysochloris asiatica (assembly GCF_000296735.1). Lineage (NCBI taxonomy): Eukaryota > Metazoa > Chordata > Mammalia > Afrosoricida > Chrysochloridae > Chrysochloris > Chrysochloris asiatica. The sequence continues at coordinate 3,308,869 of NW_006408616.1, forward strand.
AAACTAATCGGTTTGGGGAGGAAGAAGAGAGCAAGGGAGAAGGAAAGAAAAGGCCATTCTTTCTAGGTGTGGTTTTTAAAAACAGCATTTTGGTCCATCTATGACAGTGATTCTTACTTTTCTTTTAGAACATTTAGAAATTCAGTAATGTGGGGATTGTTGTTACGTGCCATGGAGCCGGTTCCAACTTATAGCGGCCCTGTACAGGGTTTCTGAGGCTGTAAATCTTTCCAGGAGCAGAATATATGTACTATTACAACCCTATCATTTTAACATATCTAAGGTTTACATTTTGTTGTATATCCTTCTAGTCTTTTTTCTATGTACAATTGAAGTATATTTTTAACATATCTGGACCATTCTCTGTACAATGCTTTGAGATTTTATTCCTGAATACAGTATTGTGAGTATATCTTCATTCATATCCTTAAGCAAATAGACAATGTCAGTCATCAGAGAGGCCTGTGGGTGCCTATCTGAAAGCCCAATTTGTCTCATTTTATTGGACCCTCTTGGAGCAACCTATCTACCAGAATGATGCAAAGAATACAAGATTTTCTGTTTGAAAACATGCACAGCTTTTACAGGCTTGAAAATTAAACCATAGAAAGTTTACTGGAAAAAAAAAAAAAAACCTACAAAAAACAAAAAACCTTTAAACAGCTCCTTAAAAACTCACACCATAATTGCTCCCCACCAAGCGTGGGCACTTGCTAGCTGCAAGTAGTGGCACTGTGACAAATGTAGCAAAACTGAAAGCGGGCTATACTAAGAGAAAGAAAAAGTCTTCCACTGGCCATCTGTGAAAATAAGGCATGTGGCCATTAAATGCAGAGGCTGTAAATATACACAAACTCCATGAAGCAAATGGCAAAAAAGGACTAAACTTCAAGCTCAAACAAATCAAAATGTTTAATGCATAGTTACCACTGCTGGACGAAAACAGCTCTGATCTTTGCAGTCTGCAAACTCGGCATGTATTTCAATTAAATACCCCCAAAAAGAGAAAAAAGAAAAGGAAAGAAATGAAAAGACACAGAAGAAAACCATCTGGAACAAAAGGCTATAGACAGCCTATACTCAATTTCTAGAAACAAACAGCCCCTTTAACTTGTACCAGCCTGTCGAGACTGTTGATTGGAATTATTGAAAGGCTGACATATAGAGTGATGGATGAGTGATGACATAATACCTATTTGCCTTGTTGTCAGGGTCTTTGAAAACTGGCTGCTCTGTGCTGATAATATTCACTAAGGGGTTTTCCTCTCTCCTTCTGTCCCATAAGAAGTGTTCCCTTGCTAAGACACTCAGAATTAAGATGGTTTTATGAATGAAAAACAACACAAAAAGAAAACCTCGGGTTCAAATGCCAACTTGCACACACAAAAAGCTGGTCTAGATTTCCTACTAATCAGTTGCCTGGAAAGCAGTTCTCTACCCATTTCACATAAATTTCCAGAGACTCTAATAATAAGAAAGCAAATACTACACTTCATATCTTGAGTATCTTTTCAAGTCACCGAATGATTACATGTAAATACAGAGACTGGAAATAATACATACTCACTTTTGTAAAGGGAACATATTCATCCTTTGCGTTGTTTTAATTTTTTTTCTAGGCAATTTCTAACCAAACACCACCACCACCAAAAGTCAAACCCATTGCTATAGAGTCGATTTCAACTCATAACAACTTTATAGGACAAAGTAGAACTGCTCCCATAGGGTTTCCAAGGCTATAAATTTTTATGGAAGCAAGTTGCTACATATTTCTCCCTTGGAGCATCTAGTGGGTTTGAACTGCCAACCTTTAGGCTGTTTGTCAAAGGCTTTAACCACTCTACCACTATTGTTGTTGCGGTTAAGTGCCATTGAGTCAGTTCTGACTCAGAGTGACCCTGTGTTGAGGATTGGCTAGTAGGTTTGACCGCCAATCTTGCAGTCCAGTGCTTATTCTACAGTGTCACACCAAGACTCTTAAGACTATGTTTGTTGTTGTTAAGTGCCGTTGAGTCCATTCTGACCCACAGCGACCCTGAATAGGGTTTCCAAGGAGCAGCTGGTGAGCTTGAACCACCGACCGAGGCCTTGCAGTTCAAACGACTTTGCAGTCTGATGCATTAACTCACAGTGTCACACCAGGACTCGAAGACTCTATTAGGAATCCCTAATTTGAACTAGAGGATTCAACAGATTGAGAATATTTTTTAAAATACATACAAACACACACATAGAAGAAACCCTAATAAAATCTCCAAATTTTGTCACATCATTGCAATGGTCTACTCCTTTTTTTCTTGAAGCATTAACCTGAAAATATACCTACCTTCCTTGTGAAGTTTTTCTAAAACCAGTAAAATCTTTCTTTTTGAGCTAAAAGGAAACATCTACAAAAGCCATACATACATTATTAATTGTAGTATCTCCCACCAAATGAAGAGGTATGAGTTCCTTAATATTTGCTTTTTCACCACAAAACCTGTTATTCACAATCGCTCGCATGCCTCCTCCTTATCAAGGGGAAAGAGCATGTGTTAGATAATGCTGAACTAGATACACCGTCAGTTTCTGAAGAGTTAACACTGCTGGCCCCATCCATCAGATGGCCAGCGAAGCATCAGGAAAGAATGATGGATGTAAAATTATTACAGGGCTGCCATCCGATACACTTCCTGCTATTTGTAAGTAATGTTGGGACTGACACACTTTTTTCATTATTAAACATCCACATTAAGTCAACATTGGTCACTGTCATTTCATGTTTGGCTCTCTGTTAAAGGGAAGGGAAAGGGTTGACAATGGCAGAAAAGTTCTAGTTGTAATGGAAGCGTTTGCAAATGCCAAGAGTTTTACATAATAAAATTAACCTTGGTTTACAGATCAGTTTACACAGTCTGTGGTAAGACTGACAATAAGCTAGGAGAGACACTGATGCCATTTTAGAGTAAATTAACTATTTAGGTTACACATTCTTATTTACAAATTTTCATCATAGTCTACACAAATTTGCAAAAAAAAATTCCATTGAGTCTCAAATGGAAAAATAAGATACATATTTTTTCTTTATTTGTAGTTACACAGGAATTCATAACTTGTGTACCTATTTACATTCCAGGTACACTCTAGGCACTAAATATTTGATGAATAAATTTGGTCCCTTAAGAAATGTCTGAATCCATTTGAAGTTTATTTTTCTGAATGACATATGTTTAACATAAGAAAAGGAATCCTGAAGTTGGCCTTAATGTGTATAGAACATGTTTGTGAACGTGCATTCAGAGATTAAACTTGTCATCAAGCATGTTTTCTTGTGTACATGCTTGTACGCAATTTAATTCTTTCTAGAGCTCAGAAAAGCTAAAACGTCCTGGATATGGCATGTTGTTGTTGTTAAGTTCCATCAAGTTGGTTCTGACTCATAGCAACTTGTATAGGGTTTTCAAGAATGGCTGGTGAATTTGAAATGCTGACCTAGTAGCAGTCCAGTGCTTATCCTACTGTGCCACACCAGTTTAGACAGATAAATAATAAACATAAAGCACACATAACAGACATATTTTATGGAACAAATATTTGTGAGCTTAGCTATAATTTTTACACTGTAGCTACGACTCTTGGTATGGTTGACACCACAGAATCAGCAGTAGACTGTGAACTACAAGGTCAGCAGTTCAAGTCCACCAGTTCTTTCTCAGAAACTTTATACAGGGTGACTGTGAATTGGAACCAACTCAACAGCACTTAACAACAACATTATAGCTATGACATATTATCATTCTGGTCCTGGAGTCCTGGTGTGGTGCTGTGGGATAAAGCACTGGATTGCAAGGTCAGTTTTAACCACAAGCTTGGCAGTTCAAACTCACCAGCTGCTCCTTGGAAATACTATACAGGGTCGCCATGAGTCGGAACGGACTTAACGGCAACTAACAACAACAACATAACATTTGGTCTCAAAATATCCCTTGATTTCAGGAAGTGATAAGGTCTCTAATTCAGTCACAGGAAATAATTCATAATCAATTTAAAGTAGTCTCTATTTTTGACCAGCAATTATCTTAAGGGTGGGCATAAGTCCGAACTCTAGCTTATGAGATGTTTGTGGAAGTCTAATTGAGAAGAAGAGTGAAACATCCCTATCTGAATAAGAAGACTGAATTTACCAAACAGAAAACCACTGTTTGTTACTAAATCTGCCTGTCTTCACATGGATGGGATGGTTGTAGTTTCAGTAGATATTTTGTGACTCTAAGAGATAAAACAAAAGAATCACAGAGATTTCAGGCAGATATTAAGCGGATGAACTAATACTACAAACATCCTACTTCATCATGTGAAAAAAATGAAAAACTAGTCACTTAAGCTGCTGCATTCAGATTTTCTGATAAAGACACTACAGCACAGGTGCCATTTTCCTATGATAAGTATATTTGGAGTGAGGGATATAAGCTAGGAAAACTCTGGCCTATTCCTCATTTCAGATTTGTGAATTGCATCAGGAAACAAGCTGAAGTCGTTATGAATTTCTTTATTAGCAAATTTTTGTATATATGCTCACGGAACCTTGATGGCACGTAAGTTAAATGCTTGGCTGCTAACTGAAAGGTGGGTAAGTTTCAACCCACCAGGTTATCTGTGGGAGGAAAATGCTTCTGTAAAGATTTACAGCTTTGGAAATCCTAAGGGGGCAGTTCTACCCTGTCCTATAGGGTTGTGATGAATTGGATCGACTGGATGCCAGTGAGGTTTTTTTTTTGGTTCAAGCGCAAGGTCACTAAGTCGAAAACGCAGCTGATTGTACGGTCACATCAGTGCCATGGGGGTGACAATGAAGCAAAGTGATTCTTTTTTATAAAATAAATGCATAGGGGTTTTCTTTCTGGGTCCTTCTACCTGAGAATCTTACTTATTCATCCATAACACTAATCTGTAACAGGAACTGTGTGGTAAAAGATAACATTATTTGAATATACAATCAGGCTATAATTAACCAAAGATGACAATTATAAATAACACTGTGTCCCAGAGTTTCCAAGAAACCTGACATACACAGTTCTTGGTTATGTTGAAACATTTCCAAGAAAAGTAAAGAAATGAGAAATCTTTAGAAGTCTTCAATTAAAATGTGTTTCTGTATAAATGACTTTCATTATGTGTTTTGGTACATACCACTGAAAAGCATTCTTCCCTAACTTCACACCTCTAATTGTTTTCACTGTCCAATTACAGGTTTTTTTGTTTGTTTTCCAGAATAAAGACCTTCTAGTTGGGACAGTCATGCTGGCTATTTAAAATGTGAAACAAAGTTAATGTGAATAAGATTTGTGTTCCCAAGGAAAGCAGATATCTCCTCTTCAGGGTTCAGTGATCTGGCTTTCAGGCCATGACACCACCTCTTATTGATGAAAAATGCCATCAAGTCAGTTCCAGCTCACAGTGATGCTGTATGAGGTTTCTGTATAGGATTTCGGAGGCTGTAAGTCTTTACAGGAGCAGAAAGCCTCATCTTTCTCCCATGGGGAGGCTGATGGGTTTAAACCAATGGTCTTGCAGTTAGCCATCCAGTGCTATTCTCCATTAACTCCACCCAAACTCCAGATATCAGCCCTTAGAGTGATGTACATCACCAACCATGTAAAAGTTATATTTCTTTTCTTTCTCCTGTTCCTTCTCTCCCAGCTCCTCTCCCTCATTCTCTTTCCGGTAATGTTTTATGTTCTTTCTGTGTTTACAGACAGGAATATTGCTTCAAAAAAAAAAATGCCCTTTGGGGATTCAAATTATATAGGAAGATGACAGTGTAAAACATAGGATTAATTTATCACACATCCATTCTGGTGCTGTAGGATATGTTCTGGACTGCTAACCACAAGGTCAGTGGTTCAAACCTACCTGTTGATCCTTAGAAACCCTATAGAGGGTCTCTGTGAATCGGAATCGACTCAATGGCACAAAACAACAATATTCTGCTTATGTCTTTTGATAAGAACTATGAAGTAAAATTTCGAAAAAAAATACTGATCTAAATAACTAGCCATGGATAAATTTGGGTGATTATTTTAAAAATCTATTAAATAGGTAAGCACTAGGAAAATAACAATGTAATATTCATAGGGATGTGCCTTAATGTACATAATGTACAATAAGCTTTTGTCAAGGGGAAGATTCACCCTTGTCAACTCAGGTATATATCACTAGTCTGAAATGCTAAACAATATGGAGTCCTTGTTCAGTTCCTATAGGTGAGCTCATACTTACAAACATGTGATGATTAACAGTCAAAATAATAATCTGATTAAACTCTAAACTCTGTATATGAATGTTCTTTTTTCAACATAATATCTCTAGTACACAGCACAGTTTCTAATACATGTTTTTGTTAAGTGATGTCCAATCAGTTCTGACTCATGCTGTTGTTGTGGTTAAGTGCCGTTGAGTTGGTTCCAACTCATAGTGACCCTATATAGGGTTGCCAAGGAGCAGCTAGTGGATTTGATTCAGTTTTCATTCTTCAGCATCTGCCAGGACTACTTGCATAGGGTTTCCAAGTAGCAGCTGGTGGGTTTGAACTTCTTACCTTGTGGTTAGCAGTTCAGTGCTTATCTTACAGTGCCATGCCACTGCACTGGTTAATAATTAAAAGATAAAATTTTAACATTATTTTATCATTCCCATGAGTTGCACAGACTGGTAGAGCAATCATTAATGTTGTAGAAATAACACCCAAACTAGTTCAATAAGAAAAGACAACCACAGTAATCTATTTCAAATGGCAGGGATTTCATTTTCAAGTGGCAGGGATAACATAAGACGATGAACTTATTCAGACCCTTCTGCTAAAAAAAATCTTATTTACATATTACAAAAGTTTGTCATACTATTGCCTTAATGAAACAGCTTCATTTTCATATTTAATGTATTTTTTAAAGAAACCTGCAAAAATACAAGATTATAATAAAAGACATTATTCAAACCCACTACTCACTGTTATCAAGTTGATTCTAACTCACAGTGACCATACAGGTATGAATAGATTACTCCCTTACATTTCCAAGACTATAAATCTTTATGGGAACAGATAATCTCATCTTTCTACTACAGAGTGGCTGGTGGGTTTAACTATATGAACTTGTGGTTAGTAGCCCAATTCTTAGCACCCCATACCACCAGGACTCCATGATATATGTAGTTATAGATATTCAACTACATTGGAAATGCATGGTGAAAAGATTGGGAATGATTTCATGAGAATGAAACATCTTAACTGATCAATAAGTCTGGGCAGCAAGAATTACTTCAGAAATAGATTTTGTTTTAAGTAGTGATTAAACTTACAAAATAAAAAGGAATAGAAAGCTGAATCCAAATCGGAGGTATTGATCAGAGAAATAAAATAAAATTTGACATTGGAGTGGAACAAGAAGTGGAAATGGGGTACCCAACAATTGATATGTATAGAATAAAGTGAATACAGATGCATCTACTCCTGTTACTTAATCAAAAGACTGTGCAGAGTCACTGGAGCCAGCCCAAAGTCATGTGTTAGAACAACAGCTGATCTGTATTAAAGAAGATTAACTCACAGTGCCATGGTGGAGGGCTCAGGATTACTTTATGTACTTCCATTGCCTTACAAGCCGTCAGCACAATTATTGCCCTCCGATGTGAATGACTGATCTGTAACCACAGCTAAACAGCATGCTGCTTAGGGGCCTAGGAGCTTCATGAAGATGAATTTCCATACCATCAAAGTGCTTTTAATGGGCTCCCTGATCCAACCACAAGGCCTGTTTTGCAAGTATATAGAACTCAGGATGAAGGCTTCCTGTCCAAAAGGATTTGGTTGGTTGTCACTTGACAATTCCCAGCCGGCACAGGGGAGGAAAAGGGGGAGATAGGTAGAGTTGTCCTGCTTTAGAGGATTTAAAAAGAAAAAAAAAAAAAAAGGGTACAGATGCTTGCTGAATGCAACCAACTGCTGTATCCACAGCTGAATTCAATGCGCTTAACAAATCATGGCAATTTAGCTATGCTTGCGAGGAATAGCTTGAGTCACTTTGCATTAGCATCTGGCTGAGTGTTAAACTCATTTCTACATGGGGAGCAAAGAAAAGGAATTTCTGTTCAAGCATCCTTTCAAGAATGTTTAAATATTTGAATATAAATTCCTTTATGCTTGCTATCATTCCTGCTTAGAGCTGTCACTTTGCTTTCCCCCTTCCCTTCTGGAGCTTAGCTATAACAATTTTTTGCCCTTCTCTCTGCACTGATATCACTCTTCCTATGTGAGAGATGTACACTGACCTATACTTTGTTCTTCCCTCCAGAGACAGAGCAGTATTGAAAACATTTCTCCATCCTTTTTACCTACATTTGGACCAGAAGAACAGTACAGTTATGACAGTATCCCATGTACACCTTACCTCCACTATGCAGACTACTAGCTTCTTAGAGATTACAGATCAAATTTCATATGAAATCTGGGAAACCAGAAAACTATCCAATTTAGCAATCTGTCCATTCTGGGCAACATTGTTTGACTCATACCCTTCCATGATGACTAAAGTTACTGATATATATATATATAACTGAATTATGTTTTAATCTACTGTATCTCATTAATTATGTTGTTATTAAGTGTCATTGAGTTGGTTCTGACTCATAGCGACCCTGTGGGTTTGAACTGGCAATATTGAGGTTAGCAGTCCAATATTTATCCTACAGTGTCAGGACTCCTAGTTAAGTATAGGATTATGTAAAAGGAGATTCAGTAACATTTTAAAATTTCAATTAAAACATATTATATATCACCAAAAGAGGTACATTCTTCTGAGCATTTTATAACAACAACTCATAATGGTTTTTGAAAAAAATATAATGTATGCTTAGAAAAAATTTGACATTTTTATATCTCATATTCAGAAGTTTAGCTGACCTTAGGTATAATAATTGTGTCAAAGTTTTAAAATGTGCATTTTGTTTTAAAGTAAAATTTCCCAATTTCCCAGACTCTTAAACCTTGGTGGTGCTTTGTGTTGGAAATATGTTATGACAAGCCTGGGATTCTAAGTACTTAGAATATCAGCATGGCTATCATCCAAGATCATGCTGATTAAAGAAGGTTCAGCATTTTCAAATCCTGCTCATCCTCACATACAAGTTAAGTAGTTCCATGAGGCAAAACTTTTACTCAGACCTAGGTATCTAAAATGCTATTTCATTTTAATCCAAACTGATGACATAGAAGATGATACTGATTGTCAACAGGGTTTGGAGATGACAAATGGATGACAACTCTTCCCATTTTCTGATGTATTTTGTTAGGATGGACAAAGAGACTTTCATATTGACAGGGAGAGAATTGAGAAGAGGGAAAGAGATCCATCATTCTGAAGATGGTGAGAAGATGAAAAGATAATAAAGCAAGAAAAGAATTCAGGTAAGTTAAGCATTTTTGGAAAGTAAGTCATTACATGAACTAACCTTTTCTGTCCGGCAGTTATTCAGACTTAGACTATTCACAACAGCCACCTTCCCATCAAGCACCTGTTGTTCCCGTCGAAGTTGCTCCTTCATTTGCCGAGCTTCTTGGATTGCCTTGGTGACAGCATCATGGTCATTTAAATAACCTGAGATTGTGACAGAACGAAAGATAAGTTTTCTAAAAGCGCACAGATAAGTTAACTATAATGATCAGTTACATTTTTATGTGATGGTTAGTGTCTGGCCCATAATAATTTCCCATTGCAATGTGTGTTATGTGAATGAATGTATGCATAATTTACAAAGTCATATATGAACATGATGCCAAATATCTGTTATAAAAAAAAATAATAATAATTAAGTGAAATATGGCTGTTTCCAAATATTTGGAAATAAGTTTAAAACATCATAGTTGTAACATAAACTTTGTAGTTATTGGAATATTTTATAGTGAATAAATAAAATCTATCTTTAATTTTTTAAATGCAGGAATCATCTCATTTCATTACTGTGTGATCTAGGCATTGATAATTAATTTATTTATTGAATCATAGCATGAGAAAGATTAATTCAGTGTTTGTGTGTAGCACTATTAGGTTTGCTTTAAATGGAAGTAATAAAGCATTAACTGCCTGAAAGAAGAGAACTCTCCCTATCCTAAAATCTATTTAGGTCGAAATAAAACCACAGGTGGCAGTGGTTTGCTATGGATAAAAACTTATAAGTGTTAAGATGCTAAATTTGAAGCCCAAAATATAACCAAGCACCTGTGATTGTTTGATATGAAATTGTGCCTACCAGTAACTATAAAAACCCAACCCAACTCACTGCTGTCAAGTTGATTTCTACTCAAAGCAACTCTGGAGGACACGGCAGAGCAGCTCCACTGGGCTTCTGAGAATGTAAATCTTTACAGAAGAAGACTGCTACATCGTTCTCCCTCAGAGCAGTTTGTGGGTTCGAACCACCGACGTTTCAGTTAGCAATCCACCATGGAACTTATTATGCCACCAGGGCTCCCGTCATATTTAATTCATACGCTTAATAAGATGTTCAGATTTCCAGCTTATTTCACAGCTCCACAATCCAGAGTTTGTAAAACAGAACAAAACCAAAGCAAATCTGCCAAAATATTTCTTTTTAAGAATAACAGGCTTAAGGAGAAAAAGTAGTTTTAATACAATTTTTAATTTAACATTAGCCATTTCTTTATTTGACACACACTGTTATGAAGATTTGTGTGGTTTTAGGGTAGAATACTGGTGGGCATAGATTGTATTGCAAATGTTTAAAAGAAAGCTAATATCTATTATCTTACTCTCTCGCTATCTTTTAACTAGGACATAAAATGACATAAAATGAATCTGTAATATGAAATTACCCAGAAAAGGGACTTGTTTGTGACATGAGGCTAAATCTAACCAGATCCATTGGTGAATTGTGACAGATGGAGGGACTGTGAGACAGAAGGCAGGCACTAATCACACATAAAATGACCGGCTTGCCTCAACATGTTCCATGGATTCCAGCAAACTTTACACCCTAATCCATTTTTAGAACAAAAAACATCTGGGCCATAAATCCTCTAATCTGCCAAAACACGCTATTAAATCCCATGATTTGTTGAAAAACACTAAGATTAAAGAAAGGAAATATAAAATGACTAACTGCCGTGTTAGGAAAGTGTTATTAATACTCTTTCTTTGTCTCAATTATGAATGTTCTGGTACTAAAGAGCCTTGTCTAATCATGTCAGATTACACATCCTCGTTGTATTGCTAGACACTTCTATCTGATCTGCTGATTGCCAAAAAACATAGAATATTTTCTTGCTGTTTAAGAAATTTCAACAGAAGAAACTGATGTCAGATTAGCGCAGTTTTTTTAGCGCTGGAAGGGTTCTAAATGATCCATGCCTATTTTCTCCCTGTTATGTTCAGCCTAGACCTGGATCTCTGATTTCTTTAAGGCAGAAAGATGTGTTCCAGCATAGAAGAGGGAAAGGGGAAGCTTGAGAACTACTATACATTTTATCTTTAAGTACTAAACCCACTGGAATTTACTCCAAGAATGGTCATTATAAATACATTATGAATTGATGACAACAATTTAAGCCTGGAGAGCATACCTGGAGGGTTAATATTTACTATAAAAGATGGCTGCATTTAACACCTTGTATTATATTCTCCTCACCATCCTGGCTTAGTTCTGCTGAACAACCTTAATATATTATTCTTGAAGTTGTTCCATTCACGAACAATACTATTCTAGAAAGGAATACATTTCCTGTATGACAGTGCAGGACATGTTCACTTAATAGGATTTCAAGAGAATCGCCTGATTTCCCTACCCTCTAATTGCTATTTATGTACAAGCCAGCATCATGCTTTTCTGTCCTCTATTTGGTTTCTAGGTAGTCTATTGAGCTTCTCCAGAGTGCAGATATATTTAAAAAGGTTTGGCACATGGAATTGAATGAAGGCATGAATTCTTTATGCTTTTTAGTGGCTGCCAAGATAACATTGTGTAGGGGAAAAAAAAAGATTAATATAGACACAAGAGGAATGTAAATTATTATAGGGGTGAATAGCTGACAGACCTATGTTCTGCAATGGCTATTTCCAGTTTGAGTTGAATATTATCTGTGTGTGGATAAAAATAAGAATCCACATCAAAATTAACATTATTGCCTTTAGACTCTTGCGTTTAATTAAAATGCAATATGAAATTCTAACACTTGTGTCTCCTGTATTAAATCACAAAGCCATTTATCTATACAATTGGATCTTAACAGGATTATTTGCAAGTTCTTTACACTTTGTTCTCCTTATGTTAATCAAACCCCCAACTCCACACAATCCCTCAATCGCAGCAAATTGCCTTGCCTCTGATTTTGAAAGATCAGTAAGGATGAACTCTGACCTTCCTGTTGCCACCCCCTCTTTTCCTGGGCTAACCTGGAATCTATCAACATTTGGATCAATATTCCCTCCAATTATAATAAATATCTCTACTATAATTGAACATAATTCCCTGTTCTAGATTTCTATATGTCTTCATCAATTATAAAGCGTCCTGGTGACGCAGTGGTGAAGCACTCAGCCACTAAACAAAGGGTTGGCAATTTGAGTCCACCAGCCACTCTGTGGGAGAAAGGTGTGGCAGTCTGTTTCCAAAAAGGTTTACAGCCTCAGAAACTCTATGGGCAGTATGAATTGGAATCGACAAGATGGCAATGGATTTATTCCCTTTCTTATATATAACATCTACCTGACTCTCTACCATTCCAACTTGTGAGTACTAGAAATCTTCTCATGAAACAAACAAATTAAATCACTTCCTTGACTTTGTGATGCCTCCTGTATCCAATCCTTGTTCTCTTTCTCTCTTCTTATTAATCCAAGCCTCTCAAACACTCTTCATTTCTTTCTCATCTACTACAATCTGGTGCTTCCCTTGGTCTTTTATTTGCTAAATCCCAGGGACGTTTTTCAGTCTTCACAGAAAGATGGCACCATCTCTTGTTATAGAAACTCCCTTCTTTCTTGTGTCTCATCACAGCATTGGATCCTCTTTCTTCTCTGACGCCACTTTACTTTCCTTTTTTAGGATCCTTTCTTTACCTGCTCCTTAGATTTTGGTCACAGAATTTAATCACCAAGAAAGTCAAATTGAAACACTATCTTTGCCATTTATTAGCTATATAAATTGTACACACTTGTTTAACTTTTTGTAAGGCTCATTTGTTTCATTGATTAAAGGAAGATAACACTCAGGATACAACAAATGCCCTGAAGATTCAAGAAAGACAGATAGAAAACAGGACACTATACTTTGGTTAAAACATGCCCCAAAGATTTTAGTGGGTTTTTTCCCCAAAATACTGTAGAATACCTACTGCCTGTCTCCAGTCTTTCCTGAGTTCTAAATGTCTAATACATTTCTTTACTTGAACGCCCCTTGAGGACCTATAATTCCACATGTCTAGCATGAAATGACTCATCTTCCCACTTTTTCTGAATTCTACAGCAACTTTTAGTTGTCCGTCTAGTTCACTGAGAATCACCTAAGATATCTCTCCTCATATATACAAAAGGCAACCAAGCCCTGCTAGTGAAGTCTCCTCCTTAGCTCTCCACCATTTCAATTTATAAGTACTTAAAGGTTTTATCGTCTCAGAAACCAGCTATGATGGTCACTGCTTTCGTTTAAGCTATCTCAACTGGGTGCCTGCCATAACTTCCTAACTGGTTTCTGTATCTTTAGCCTCGCATTACTTAAATTCCTATTCTGATTTCACAGAAAACACTCCAAAATATTCTCCCCACCATTTTTTTTTTTTTTGTATTGTATCACTTTATTTAATTAAAATGAAAACTCATATCTTGGTACCACCTACAGCTAAAAGGAGAATATAAGAAAATAATGATCTGTACTTTTGTGAGAAGAATTAATTTATTGCTCAAATACTAGTGTGGAAAATGCTAAAGACTTAAAGTAAGAAGTCTTCTTCATTGCTTGATTCTCAAAATCTTTAACATGTCAATATGTATGATTGTGAATCTCTTCAGCGAGAACAATGGTATGTAGCTTTTCCTAAATATAATGGAAGAAGGAACCCTTTAATGTTCCCTTAAAACATAATTAGGGGATACATTACAAACATTTAACATGCAGTCTCTTCATGATATCAACTTTACCTACATTTTCCATGTCACGTCCTACCAGTCTCCCATGAGTCCTGCACTTAAGCTTCATAGAACTATTTCCTATTGATAAACAAGCCTCTCCCCACCCTCATCTCTGCTCCCATTCTCTTTCACTAAATTACAATTTCTTCCTGGTGTGTTTGGGAATTTATTCAAATGTCACTGCTTCAGTGAAGATTTCCCTGACATACCTCAGACATTTTCACTCTTGTTAGGTGGTGTTCGGTAGCTTACAATTTATAATGATCCTATGTACAACAGAACGAAACAGTGTCTACTCCTACACAATCCTCACAAGCCACTGTGATAACCCATCCCATTGAGGGTCTTCCTCATTTTTGCTGACCCTCTACCAGGTATTATGTCCTCCAGGGACTGGTCCTTTCAGACAGCATATCCATAGTATAAAAGATGAAGTCTCACCATCCTTGCTTCTCAGGAGTATTCCAACGGTACTTTTTCCAAGACAAATATAATTGTTCTTCTGGCAGCCCTCAATATATTCAATAGTCTTCACTAACATCATAAATTCTTTTATTATTGTTGTTGTTAAGTGCCATGGAGTCAGTTCTGACTCACCCTCTATAGGGTTTCTGAAGAATGGCTGGTGAGTCTGAACTACCAACCTTGCAGTTCAAGTCAACCTTACCATTCAGTGCTTTTCTCATTCATCAAGCTTTCAAATGCATATAAGGCCATTGAAATTACCATGACTTTTCTCAAGTGCACTTTAGTCCTCAAAGTGACATCTTTGCTCTTTAAAGTTTTAAAGAGGTATTTTCAGCAGATTTCCACAACACAGTATCTTGTTTGATTTCCTGACTACTGCTTCCTTGGACATTGATTGTGTCTCCAAGTAAAATGCAACCTTAGACAACTTCAACCTTTTGTCCATTTATCATGTAGTTGTTGTCATTGTTAAGTGCCATCGAGGTGGTTCCGACTCACTGAGATCTTGTATAGTGTTTCCAAAGAGCAGCTGGTGAGTTTGAACTGCCGACCTTGTTGTTGAAACAGACCTTGCAGTCCCAGGGCTTTATCCCACAGCACCACACCCTAATAAAATAATAATGTTTTCCATTTATTATAGTGTTGCTTGTTGCTCCAGTTTGAGAAGTTTTTAGTTTAGGTTTGTTTTTTGCTTTGTGTGTGTGTGTGTGTGTGTGTGTGTGCTTTTTATGTTAAGGTATAATCTATACTGAAGGCTGTATTCTTCGATCTTTATCAGTAAGTGCTTCAAGTTCACTTCGCTTTCAGTAATCAAATCTGCGTATCTCATGTTACTAATTAGCCTTCCTCCAATTCTGATGCCACATTCTTCTTCATATAGACCAACTTCCTGGGTATTTGTTCAGTGTATAGATTGAATAAATTTGATGAAAAGACACAACCTGGCACATACCTTTCCTAGTTTTAAACCACAAAATATTCCCTTGTTCTGTCTGAATGATTACCTCCTGGCTCCACATGAACTAAGTATTTTGGAAATCCCATTTTTTATGAGATTATCTGTGATTTCTTATCATACACACAGTCTAACAACCTTTATGTAATCATTAAAACAGGCAAACAGCTTTCTCTGGTATTCCTTGCTTTTAGTAAAGACCCATTTTATACCTGCAATGTATGATTCACATCCTCTTCTGAATCTAACTTGAATTTCTGGTAGCTCCCTGCCAATGTACCGCTACATTAATTTTTATATGATCTTCAGCAAAAGTTTACTTATGTGTTCTATTAATGATTATTGTTGTTAAGTGCTATTAAGTTAATTCTGAATCATAGTAACCCCGTGGAGTGGATGGCGGACTGGAACCACATACCTTGTGATTTGCAGTCCAATGCTTGTCATATCGAGCCACTGCACACCCATATTAATGATATTGTTCAATAATTTCTGCATTTGGTTGGATTATCTTTCTTTGGAATGTGCACAAATATGGTTCTCTTCTAGTCGTTTGGTCAGGTAGCTGGCTTCAAAATTTCTTGGCATAGATGGGTGAGTACTTCCAATGTTGTATCCATTTATGGAAACACCGCAATTGGCATCCCATCCATCCCTGGAGCCTCGTTTTTTGCCAAGTCCTTCAATACCATTTGTTCTTGATCATATGCTACTTCCTGAAATGGTTGAATATCAATAGTTCTTTCTGGTACAGTGACTGTGTATTCTTTCCATCTTCTTTTGAGGATTCCTGTATTGTTCAGTAGTTTGTACATAAAATCCTTCAGTATTGCAAGTTGAGACTTGATTATTTTCCTCAATTATCTCACCTTGAGAAATGCTGAGCATGTTCTTCTCTTGTGGTTTTCTAACTCCAGGTATTTGCACATTTCATGATAATATTTTACTTGACCTGTTGTATTACCCTTTGAAATCTTCTGTTCAGCTCTTTAAATTCATAATTTCTTTTGTTTGCTTTAGCTACTACTCTGTGATCAGAATAAGTTTCAGAGTCTTTTAAAATATCCATTTTACTCTGTTATTTATTTCCTACCTTGTCACTCAGTGACATTTTGCTTTCTTCATGTATGACATTCTTGAAGTTATCCCATAACTTGTCTTGTCATCTGTCATTAGTGTTTAATACACCAAATATGTTCTTGAAATGGTCTCTAAATTCAAGTAGGATATCCTCAAGATTATATTTTTCTCTCATGGACTTGTCTTAATTTTTCTTCAGCTTCTACTTAAACTTGAATATAAGTAGTTGATAGTCTGTTGTGCGGTTGGCTGCTGGCCTTGCTCTGACAGAAAATGTTGACTGTCTCCATCATTTCTTTCCACAAATACAGTCAATTTGATTCCTAGGTATTCATGCACTAGTGCTTGTTTACAGTTGCTCCTTCTTATTTTCAAGGTACAGTCATCAATTATACTAATTAAAAAGGGTCTTTCTAATAAAGACATCTTTCACAATTTTATCATATGATCACTGCCATTATTTCTACAACCAAGGCCTATTTCCAACTACTGACTCTTCTTGGTTTCCAACTTTTACATTACAATGACCAGTAATTATCAATGCATACTGACTGCATGCTTCATCAATTTTAGATTGCAACATTTGTAAAAAATCTTATTTTTCTTCATCTTTGGCATTCGTGTTTGGTACATAAATTTGATTACAGGTGTATTATAAATCTTCCTTGTAGACATATGAATATTATTGTATCACTAACAGCATTGTACTTCAGGATAGTCTGGGAAATGTTCTTTTTGGCAATGAATGTGACATCGTTCCTCTTTTATTTGTCATTCCCAACACAATATACCATATATTGTTGCATTCAAAACTACCAATACCAGAGCATTCCGCTCACTAATACCTACCATGTAAATGTTGAAACATTCCATTTCATTTTTGCCAACTTCCAATTTTTCTACTTTGAGGAGGTAGTTCTTCCCCAGTCATATTTTGAGTACCTTATAATCTGAAGGGCTCAACTTCTGGCACTGATTCAGACAATGTTTACTTCTTTTCATGACGTTTTTGCTGCCTAAGAGTTTTTGATATAGAACATCAATTTCTTCTTCACTATCTACTTTAGATTGGAAAATGGTGGAAACCTGTATATCATAGGTGACCCTGCTGGTATTTGAAATATCAGTGACATAGCATCCAGGATCCATGCGAGGAATGCACAAGCCACCACAGTATGGCAGAATGGCTGAGGAGCTCAGGTTGATTCTTTGGCAAAATAGCGCTTCCCATTTATGCTTCTTTGAAACCTTTTAAATGTCTTTGTCATATTTTCTTGCTGAGTTTCTCTTTATCACAAATCTATGAATTACTTGAGGACACTTTTTTCCCCTCTTCCTTCAATCTTTTATTCATTTGACCCTTGACAGGCTCTGTTGAAGGAATTATCACAGTTTTCTAAGGTGAAAGCATCTGTCTTTATAATTCCAAGTTCACTGATTATCTCTGCCTTCATATCCGTAGAAGCCTACATCATATGATGTATTTATTAAAATTCATGGACTGAACAGTTGCTATTACGGCACTTCAAATTCTGGCTTACTACATTATAAATTATTCTCACATTAAATTTACTGTTGTAAATTCTTAGTTACTACATTATATTGGACATTTCAGCTATATGTCAAAGCAAGGTCATATGTGTTTCAAGTTAATGTCAATAAATATTATATTTTTAAAGTCATTTATAATCTTCACATTTTTGGTACCTTGATATATAATCACAGCCCTGGTAATGCAATGTTTAAGCACCAAAGTGCTAAATGAAAGGTTGGCAGTGCAACCCACTACACTTGCTCCTTGGAAGAATGCTGTGGCAGTCTGCTTCTATAAAGCTTCACAGCGTTAGAAACCCTGTGGGGCAGTTTGACTCTGGCCTACAGGATCACTGTGAATTGGAATGCACTCGATGACAACAAGTTTGGTTTTGCTTTGGATGTATACATACATCTGTGAAGGTGTATAAGAAATTATTGTACCAAATTAATGAACTTGAAAAGATTTCTTTCCTTATTGTTTCACTGTGTACCTATTATGCTTGCTAAGGTAAGAATGTAGACTAAATATGATATATTCCAAAGTGTGATCATTAAGGTTGTGTGTCAGCTTGGCTTGGCCAGGATTCTCAGTGGTTTGGATATTAAGATGTAATCAGCCATGCTGAGATCTAATATAATGTAATCACTCCTATGATGATATCTGCTCTGAGCAGAAAAGGAGTTTCCCTCCAAAATATGTGGACACTCTGACAAAGGTTGATTGATTTTTGCTGGGGCTGAGTCCTGCATCTCTTTCTTTTAACTTGAGCTAGCAGCCTACATGTTGCCTGATGACCCTGGAGGTATCAGCAGTTTGCCATCTTATCTGCTGACCTTAGATTCATTCCCCTTTGCAGCTAGGATCTGCCAGCAATGTTGAGTCAGAAGACTTAAACTTGATATCTGGCCCAAAGAGATGGTATTTGATAGCTCTGGTAGCGTAGTGGTTACGGATCAGGCTGCTACTCTCATGATCAGCAGTTTGAAACTACCAGCTACTCCGTGGGAGAAAGATGAGGCTTTCAAAAGATGGGCAAAACTGCCCAGTTTTGCAACCATCCTCATAATTGTTATGTTTGAGTCCAATGTTACTTTTGCGATGCCTGTCTTGATGGGGGTCTTCTTATTTTCACTGACCCTCCACTTTTCCCAGCATGATGTCCTTTTCCAGGGACTGGTCCCTCCTGACAATATGTTCAAACCATAAGAAATGAAGTCTCACCATTGTTGCTTCTCAGGAGCATCCTGGCTCTACTTCTTCCAACGAAGCTTTGGTTTTTCTTTTGGCAGTCCAAGGTACTCTCAATATTCTTCTCCAATATCAGAACTCAAATGCATCAATTCATTCTCTATCCAACTTTCACAAGCATATGAGGCCATTGAGAATACTATAGCTTAGATCAGGTGTATTTTGCCCCTCAAACTGACATCTTTGCTATTGAACACTTTAAAGAAGTCTTTTGCTTTCTTGACTGCTGCATTCATGAGCATTGATTATGGATCTAAGCAAATGGTGTCTCTGACAACTTCAGTTGTTTCTCCATTTATCATGATGTTACTTATTGGTCTATCTATGCGGATTTAAATTTTTTTAGCACTGAGATGCAATTTATACTGAATGTGGTCTCTGATCTTCATCAGTAAGTATTTCAAGTCCTTTTTATTTTCAGCAAGCAAGGTTGTGTCATCAGTATATCTCTTGTCATTAGTGACATTTCCTCCAATCCCAAAGCTACATTCTTTTTCATATAATCTAGCTTCTCAGATTATTTGGTCAGCATACAGAATGATTAAGTATGATTAAAGAATACAATCCTGATGTGCTGTTGTTGTTGTCAGGTGCCATCGAGTCGGAACCGACTCATAGCGACCCCATGCACAGCAGAACGAAACAATGTCCAATCCTGGGCCAACCTCACTA
>NW_006408616.1:3329757-3347201 GCF_000296735.1 Chrysochloris asiatica
ACAACCCTGTCTCACACCTTTCCCAATTTTAAAACATTCAGTGTTCCCATGTTCTGTTCAAACAACTGCTTCTTGGTCTAGGTACAGATTTCTTAGAAGCACAATTAAGTGTTCTGGAATACTCATACTTCTCAATGTTGTCCATAGCTTGTCATGATCCACACAAGCGAAAGCCTTTGCGTAGTCAATAAAGCACAATTCTGATGTACATCCCTCATAATTTTAAATCATTCAGTTTCCACATGTTCTATTTGAATAACTGCCTCTTGTTCTATGTACAGGTTCTTTGTGAGCAAAATTGAGTGTTCTGGAATATCTATTCTTCGCAATGCTATACAGAATTTGTTATGTCCCACATAAGTTAATGCTTTTGCATAATCAATAAAGCACAAGTTAACATCTTTCTGTGCTCCCAGACAATATACATCTGATGTCAGCAATGATATTCCTCATTCCACTTCCTTTTCTGAATCCATCATGAATTTCTGGCTGTTCCCTGTTGATGCATTGCTGCAATAAGTTTTCCTTACATGTGATATTAATTATATTGTTTGAAGATTTCTGCATTCTGTTAGGTCACCTTTCTTTGGAATGATTACAGATATGGATCTCTTTCAATAGGTTGTCTTTCATATTACTTGATATAAACAAGTCCATGACTCCAGTGCTGCATCAGTTTCTTGAAACATTTCTATTTGTATTCTATCAATTCCTGGAAGCTTGTTTTTTGTCCAATCCCTTCAGTGCTGCTCAGACTTGTTCCTTTAATACCATCGGTTCTTGAGCATATGGAACTCTTGAAATTCTTGAAGAGACAACAACTGTTTTTGGTACAGTGACTCTGTGTATGCCATCCATCTTCTTTAACTTCAGTTTTTCTTCCAGCCACTTTAGCTTCTCTATGCCCAAGAGCAAGTTTTAGAATCTCTTGTGACATCCACTTTGTTCTTTCCTTCATTACCTGTCTTTCTTCATCTGTTATTCTTGATGTCATTCTTCAACTCCTCTTATCTTCTGTCATTAATGCCTAAAGCATACAATCTATTTTTGAGATGTCCTCTATTGAGGTGGGATATACTCAAGGTCATAGTTTGGTTCTCCTGGACTTGTCTTAATTGTCTTCAGCTTGAACTTCTATATGAGCAACTGATGGTCTGTTTCAGTCTACCTCTGGCCTTGTTTTAGCAAATATTGAGTTTCTCCATCAACTCTTCCCATAGATACAGTCAATTTTATTCATGTGTATTGCATTTAAGAGGAAAAGGGTATAGCTGTCTTTGTTGTTGAAAAATGTATTTGCAATGAAAAACAATGGTCTTGCAAAATTCTATCATGTAATCTCCAGCACCATTTCTATCAATACTTCCATATTTTTCTATTGCTGATGCTTCTTCTGTTTCCAGTTTTTGCTTTCCAATTACCAATAATTATCAATGTATCTTGATTGCATGTTTGATCAATTTCAGACTGAAGAAGTTGGTATAATTTTTCAATTTCATTATAATTAGTTTTAGTGGTTGCTGTGTAAATTTGAGTAATAGTGATATTAACTGATCTTCCTTTTCAGCATATGGATATTATACTATCACAGACAGCATTGTGCTTCAAGACAGATCTTGAAATGTTCTTTTTGATAATGAATGAGACACAATTCCTCTTCAGTTTGTTATTTCCAGCATATTAAACCATCTGATTGTCTAATTCAAAATGGCCAATACAAGTTCATTTCAGCTCACTAATGCCTAGGATATTAATATTTATATGATCAATTTCATCTTCAACAACTTTTAATTTTCCTAGTTTCATACTTTGTACATTACACACTTTGATTATTAATACATGTTTGCAGTTGCTTCTCCTCATTTTGAGTTGCTGCACATCAGCAAATGAAAGTCCTGAAATCTTAACTTGATCCATGTCATTAAGGTCATCTCTACTACGAGGCAGCTGTCTCTGATATATTATGAGTGTCTTCCAACCTTGGGGTTCATCTTCTGGCACTGCTATTCATAAGGTTTCAAATGGCTAACTATTTAGAAGTGGTCTGCCTCTCTTTCTTCCTAGTCTTAGTCTGGAAGCTCTGCTGAAAACTCTTCACTATGGGTGACCCTGCAGATATTTAAAACACCAGTGGCATAGCTTCTATCTCAATATCACAGCAACACACAAACCACCATGGTACATAAAACTGACAAAAGAGTTTGTTTCTGTATATAGACATATATGTTTCACTGGCTTTACTTCTCAAGAGAACCAAGACTAAGACACAAAGACATGGCAAAACAGAGACTACAGGCATCTTACAGACTCATTCCTAGACTTTCACTCATTTAGTTTTCTCAACTTAGCAAAATTTATGGCAAGAGAAGGTATTTAATGCTTATTTATTGGATGCAATTGAATGGCTAAATAAGTGACTGAAAATAACTTCTAATTCAGAGAGGCTACCAATAAGCAAATTCTAAAAAGAAAGAATGCTTACCTAGACTACAGTTGTAGGCCCCAACCTCCACTAGCTGTGTATGTGAGCAAGTGACACGGTCTTCATATGCACTATTTCTTTAACATTAAAACAAAGATTTTGAAAACCACATCATAGATGTATCCACACTTTGACAGGAATTTACTTGCCATCCCTGGTGAGTATTTAATCTCTTTATATCTATTTTCCTTTTTATAAAATAATGCTTGGACTAGATATTATGCACATCTGCTTTATCTAGTTAAAAGGGTTTTTAATTGTAGCATAGCTGCAGTGATAAGAGATTTAAGGAATGCTTTGAAAAAAGTTAAAATGTTATACATATGCACCTCATAGGTGCAAAAGGCCAATGAGAAAAAGATAACATCTGGTCAAAAGATACTAAATTTATCCATTATTCTTCTGAACTATTCATGTCATTTTAGCATTCCATTTCTTTGGCACTGCCTATCATTTGCCTACCATATCAAAAGCATTCTTTTAGAATACACTGCAATATTGGTCACCAACCTCAAAAAGACACTCTATATTTGCAGCTAATAGATATATAGCAAAGAGCCCCATGTCATTAAAGATAACTTAACTGTGTTATCTTTTGGTCCACAGTTTTCTGTGGTGTATTAATGGCATAACACATCAATTCTTCTTTCAGAAGTGACCTTTACAATACCATTAATCCTCACAGCTTTTATCCAACTACATTATTACTCATTATAGTTTCAGCTTTCACTGTCTACATTTGTTGAAAAGAGAAGAGTAAATTGTAGTGTCCTCAAATCCTTGAAAAATATGAGGGATGTGTATGTGAGTGAACGTACTTTTTCAGGGAGTACATAAGGAAAGTTTAATAGTAGAATAGGTCAGATGATAAATATCATTAAATACATCCTTTCCTATCTAAAATGCATTCTGTCTTATTTAATCATTGGGAATACTAAAGTAAACAATGTCTGTATGATAAAAATGCAAATATATTAGTTATTTTATTAAATATTCTAGTTCTAATAATAATATAGGACTCCTGGTGTGGCACATTAGGATTAGCACTGGACTGTGAACCACCAGCAGCTCCTTGAAAACCCTACACAAGGTTGCTATGAGTTGATAACAACTTGATGGCATTTAACAACAACAATATTATATCATCTGTGATATTTATGATCCTTTATATATATTAAGGAAGTAAATCATTTTTGTCAAATGAAACATTTTTTCCTTTTCCATACTTACAGCCATAAATCAAATTATGGTACATTAAAAGATTTCCACAGTGTCTTTGGTAGTCCCTTTTCGTAAGTTGGAGACTAATTTCCCTCTCATGGAGTAGGACTGGGCTTCATGATTTTCTAACTATGAGATGGATCTGGCTCCACGGCACTTAACAACAATAAATACAGTAAAAAAAAGAAGTTGTGGTGGTTATGTGCCGTGGAGTTGAGTCCGACTCATAGCGACCCTGCACAGGGTTTCTAAGGCTGTATAATCTTTACGGGAGCAGAAAGCCTCATGTTTCTCCCATGGAACAGCTGATAGTTTCAAACTGCTGACCTTGAGGTTAGTAGCTCCATTTGTAACCACTACACTTCCAGAGTTCCTATAAAAAAAGAACTGGCTGCCTGTGAATTTGGAGACCAGATCAGAAAAAGTTCCCCTCCTTGTATCACTCATTCTGGGGAAGGCTAGCTAACATGCTATGAGCAGCTTTAAGAAGAGAACTAACTGGCAAGGAACTCCAGTTTATGGTAAAAATCAGTAAGAAAAGAAGGCCTCCAGCCACCAGCCTTGTGAGTTATTTTGGAAGGGATACTCAACACCCAGTAAAGCAACCTGGGGCACATATTGACTATAATCATATGAAAGGCCCTAAACTAGAACCCCCGAGCTTTCCTCCGGGATCAGACCCTCAGAAAGAGTGAGATGTTTGTTGTTTTAAGCTGCTAAAATTTGGGTTATTTGTTTATACAATAACTAATATAATATGTAATACCTATGATCCTTTACCCTTTTCTTATCAGACACAGAGTATTTTGCTCTCATGGCTTCTATAGCCTCAGTAACAAAGAAATTCCATGTTGAAAATTCTAGCACTCCTTTTACATAACAGACTTAACATGTATCATTTTCTTCTGAACAGCTCTACCTAAATGGTTCCTTGTGCTTCAACTCTCCACACATATTCAATTTTTACACTTCTCTCTTTGTCCAAACCTGTTCCCTTTCTCAGTTAATGGGGGTACATACCTTCAGAATCCTGGACATTTAGGTCTCTGACATCTTTATCAACCTGCACATTCTCTGATGAGTAAGTTATGTCAACTATTCTTTAGCAATTTCTCTTCTATTTTCTCTTTTCATTTTTTTTTTTTTCTAACTCCTGTGTCTTATGCTTATGCTACAGTAAAACAATGGCTCCCCTGCTTCAAACTCTTCTTGTAGTTATGAATACCCTGCCTAGAGGAAATATCAAAATTCCTAATGAAGGCATTCAAGGCTCTCTACAATAGGGTTCTATCTGTCACTTTCAATTGTAGCTCCCGTCACTTTGCATCACACACTCATTGTGTGCTCTAGTCAAATCAGCACATAGCTCAAAAATAATCTGATATCCTACTCTATCTATATTTTCCTTACAGCATAAAATGTTCAAGAATGCTTCTCTTCACCAAGGCTCAGTTTTCTCAGAACTAGGTTGTCTCCAACTTAGCCTTCTTGGCTCTTTCCCAAGTAGAATTAAACACACTCCTCTCTGTAACTAGAAGATCAAATCTGAGTTCCAGAATCACACTTACAGTAGTTAAAGTATACTTTAAGTCAATAGGTTTCCCCCAACTAGTACACGAGCCCCTTAAAGACTTCTTTAGGGCTGGTCTCTTCGTAATTTTATGCTTAGCACTGTGCCTTGCAATCAATAAACACATCAATAGATGTAGGTTGAGTCAAATAACTATTTTATAGTCTAATTTACATGTTACTAAAATTAATGCCACTGAATTTTTTATAAGTCAGTTTACAGAAACATTTTCTATTTGTTTATTCTTCTGAATGAACTAAAGTCCACTATGTTTTATAATACTTTAATACATTCAAGTTTGAGCAGAATGGAATTAAACAAACATCACATTCTGATATCTGGTTGCTGAACCAGACAGAATCTATTTCACCATCATGTACACTTTGTATGCACCACAAAGATGGAAATAAATTCAGTGATTGAAAAGGCAAGTCACCTAGTAACATTCTGTAATTATCAGTCACTATGACTAGTCACTTAGACCTCATCTTTACATATTGATGGACATAACCAAGACCATTAAGATTAAAGGGGGACACCATAGGTTATGCTTCAGTTCAAAATATCCTTTGCATTTAAAAACAGATATAGATCAAAATCTTTTATGAAACCCAAGCCATCCACATGGTCTGAGTGATTTGCCATTTAAAGATGATTTCATTCAATTGCCATAAACTGATGTAAGAATAGAAGAAACAGAACTTACCTATTGTGCTAACTCTTGCTGAAGGACTAGCTAATGCTGCTGGGACGGAGGCTTTGAGGGGGCCTGCCCCACTGTTTATTCTCAGAGCTGGCATATGGGGAGAGGTGGGTGATGTGGGTGATTTGCCATCAGAGGTCTTGGGTTTCGCTGATAGGTTCAGTGGCTGCGCCACTTCATCCTGTAAATGACCATTAGAACATGAGCTTAGATAAGGAAAATATGATTAAAAATGCCTACAAAAACACAGGTTTATAGCTTGACACTTTTCATCAAACTCATCTACCAATCAGTGATCTTAACATTCAGTCAGAACGTTACAGTTAGCTAACAAAATAATGTTACTTTCAACTACATATTATAAAACACCTTTTTGGATATAAAAAAGTACATGTGCACCCAACTATCCACAAAAACCTTAATGATGAATCAAGTAAATAATATTCTTACAAAGCTTACCATTATAGTATGCATTTTAATTTAGAGAACTATTGTTAACAAAAATACTGAGGTAAGGAGATTTTTTTTTTTAACCTCCAAGCTTCAACCTCAAGCAACTTTGCATCTTTGAAAGTTTACTTTAACATTTAAAAACAACAGCCACAAAATTATTCCTAGAATATTTCACTTGAAACATTTAGTTGACTTAGTCATCTGTAATACTTATATTTGATGCCTCATACAGCAGAAATGTATTATGTACTCCATTATTGTTGTTGGTGTTATGTGCTGTGGAGTCGGTTCCGACTCATAGCGACCCTGTATAGGGTTTCCGAGGCTGTAAATCTTTACGGGAGCAGAAATCCTCATCTTTCTCCTGCAGAACTGCTGGTAGTTTCGAACTGCTGAACTTGCAGTTCGCAGCCTAATTCATAACCACTACGCTACCAGAGCTCCTTGTACTCCATTATAAGGTAGTAGGGCAAGACTGGACTGCAAGGTTAATGGCTTGTAGGGCAAGACTGGGCTGCCAGGTTAATGGTTCAAATTCACCAGCCACTTCTTGGACACCCTATATAGGGTTGGCTATGAGTAGGAGATGACTTAACAGTACTTAACAACAAAAACATATATGCTATTAACAATAAATGAAAACATGCAAATGCATAATGAACTAAATGAACTGAGTGAGATTCAATGGCACAATAAGGATTTGGACCCAGATCTTCCTGTCCATTCATCCTCAGACAGACAATGTATTATTGACCATTTACTCTGTAGCTCCAATTATTCCAGGAACTTTTCATATTGGTATACCTATTTATCTCCTTCTGCATGAAATGATTGCTCTCTGTCTGGACAGCACTAGAACTTGCTTTGACAGCATCATAACTCTTGCAAAAGTTTTGGGAAGACTAGGAATAATTAAAGGTAGCTGTTTCACCTGACTATACGGAAGTAAGGAATGCCGTCCCAGAGTTGGGAGACAGGATATTAATGATCACAGAAGAAAGAACATGAATGTACACATAGGGGCAGTGTAATTTGATTAAGATGATGCTGATGTGCTTATGGATGGTATAAATGGAACTCTTAATATTCTCCTCCATTCAAGGCAGCACAGCTGTCTGAAAACCAAAAAGTGCAAGGCCCCTAGGACATAAGAGGTTGACAGTTCCAAAGTTGATATAAATGTCATTCAAAATTGCCCTTTCATTCTCTTTCATTGTATGACCAGGCTAATGGTATATTAATCAGAACTCACACACTTGGTCCTTATACAGTTAGCTGAATAAATAATTTTGACCTAATATATGATATTATGTCATACCTTGGTTGTTTTAATAATTTATTACTGAACTAGTACTCCCAGTGACTATTATCCATGAAGGATACAAAAATTACAGTACTTTCCCAATTTCTATGAATTATTTTTCATTTATTTAGCTAAAAAATTTTAAACTGTGTCAATAAAATGAAAGCAGACTACTTCTGACATGCCTTCTAAGAATTATGAATATAAAGCAACAAAGGCTGGAAGTAATTTTTTTTCCAGTTTGTTATTTATTTGCAATACTTAGAGAATATTTGTTTGAATGCTTCGAAGCATAACTCACCACTATTCTAACAAATAAAAATAAATAATTTACATATAATAAAATGTAAATACTTTCCAGGTCAAGAACACATTGGAAAGATAATACATGTGTCCATTAAGCCATCAAGCAGTGAGGTAAGCAATGTCCTTTTCACTTATCCAACTGATAAATGATATTCATAATTGAAACTTGTAGAAATATTTTATAATTATTTCATTTATGTTGTTATTAAGTACCATCAAGTTATCTCCAACTCATAGCGACCCTGTATAGGGTTTCCAAGAAGCTACTGGTGGGTTTGAACTGTCTACCTTGTGAATCTCAGTCCAGTGCTGATCTCACAGTGTCAAACTTCATTTATATACAATGAAAAATGTCACAGAATTTTAAGTATCTCCAGACTTCAATAGGATAAATATAAGGTAGGCATTTAAGCTTAAGGAAGCATGTAAGCTAAGGCAAGCAAACTTTAGCTAATTGCTGTTGTTAGGTGCTGTTGAATAGGTTCTGAGTCATAGCAATTCTATATAGAGATCCCAAGGAGCAGATGGGGCCTTTGAACCACTGACCTAGTGATTGTAACACAATTATTTACTTCTATAGAGTACACAAACACAGGAACAATGGCAGCAACAATGAACTAGAATACAACAATTGTGAGGTTGGCGCATAACCACTATGAGTCAGAACTGACTTGACAGCACCTAACAACAACAACAACAGAGTATAGTATAAATGTTTCAAATAATTTATTTAATCCTCAAGACTATGAAATAGTTGTTGATAACCACATAGAGAAAACTATAGCTCAGAAATTTTGAGTGAAAAGTCCAGAGAGTTGAGAACTTGAACCCAGATCTTTGAACTCAGTATACAATACTCTTCCCATGGATTTAACAAATTGATTCTTAAATTTAAGAAAGGCACTCATGAAAGATAATTTCTGAAATTCAAACCTAACCATACAAGTCTATCATATTATAAATGACATGAAATTCAGTAAACATGCAATAAAATAAAATAATATACACCTTTGTTATTTTATACATAGTTAAGAATTTTAGGCATACATTGTTAGCATATTTTGGAGATGGTTTTACACACTTTTATGTTCTCTACACTATATGGCATTGAATTTTTCCTTTGTTAATACTAACAAATATTTTGAGAAAAATCCCAAGGGCTCAAGTGTAATATGACATAAGATATAATAGTTCATGCAACAATATGCAAAATAATACTGCATACATCAAGTACAGATTTTTAGAACACACTCATGATTATAACTTGTCTCAGTAATGCATTGACTAAACTTAGTTATCTGGGATGGAATGCAAAGCAAGTAAAATTTAAACATAATTACATAGTTCAGGTTTATTCTACTCACTTATAACTACTAATGACTTGTCTGCAAACAAACATCTTACTTAAGACCAGCAGTGGACATATATTCAAGGTCCGAAAGAATACATATACCTGTCAGTGATAACTCCTACCTAGTTGTTTCAAAAACCAACAAACCAACAAGGATTAACAAAGAATTTTGGGAAAAAAATGTAGTCTGACATGCACTGAGGAAATACCAATTTTCATTATTTCAGGGATTATTTCACATAAATTTACCAAACATTAAACAAGAACTAGACTCCTGGTGTGGTGCTGTAGGATAAGCACTAGACTGTGAGCCACAAGGTCGGTGATTCAAACCCACCAGCAATAATAAAAATAACAATATACCGAAACTGAGAAGGAGCTGGTGGGTTTGAATTGCTGACCTTGTGTTTCACAATCCAATATTGACCCTATAGTGCCACACCAGAGTTCAAGGAAATTTATTGTTGTTATTAAGTGCCATCAAGTGAGTTCCAACTCATAGCAACACTGTACAAGGTTTCTGAGGAGCAGCTGGTGAAGCTGAACCGCCAACTTTCCAGTCCATAGCATTAATTCATAGTGCCATATTGTTGTTGTTATTAAGTGCGGTTGAGTCAATTCTGACCCATAGTGACCCTGTATAGGGTTTCCAAGGAGCAGCTGGTGAGCACGAACCACTGACTTTGCAGTCTGACGCATTAACCCACAGCACCACATCAGGACTCATTGTTGTTGTTGTTGTTAATTGCCGTAGAGTCAGTTCCGACCCATAATGACCCTGAACAGGGTTTCTGAGGCTGTAAATCTTTATGGGAGCAGAAAACCTCATCTTTCTCCCATGGAGCAGCTGGTAGTTTCAAACTGCTGACTTTGAGCTTCGCAGCCTGATTCATAACCACTACGCTACCAGAGCTCTTTCAGTACTCATTAGAGGATTATAAAATAGGGAATGTGGTTGTCTATATGATAAGGACTGGACTGCAAACCACAAAGTTTGTGGTTTGAGCCCATATCTAATCCATTAGAGAAAGATGAGGCTTTCTACTCCTGCAAAGATTTACAGCCTTGTTGTTGTTGTTGTTAGGTGCCATCGAGTCGGTACCAACTCATAGCGACCTTATGCACAGCAGAACGAAACACTGCCTGATCCTGGGCCAACCTCACTACTGTAGCCACGCTTGAGTCCATCGATGCTGCCACTTGGCCAATCCATATCATTGAGGGTCCTCCACTTTTTCTCTGACCCTCCACTTTACCAAACATGATATCCTTGGGAACTCTATAATGTCACTAAGAATTGGAAACAATGGATGACATTTAACAGCACAACAACATAAACTAATAGTGTCAGATTCATAGAGAAGTCTATTTGTTTTTTTTTTCCTATTTATTTCAGTGAGAACCAACTTGACAGCACTTAACAACAACAACAACACAAATGTGTACATGTTACACACTATATGCATATAGGAGTACTAGTGTGGTGCTGTAGGATAAGCACTGGACTGCTAACCTCAAGGTCAGTGGTTCAAAACCACTATCCGCTCCTCAGAAACCTTATAAAGCCTCGCTATGAGTCAAAACTGACTCCAAGGCACTTACCCACAACCACAACACATGATTACATGTTACATATATGTTATATATAAAATGCATTGTACATGTGTGTATGCATTCATATTATTGTATGTTATAGTAGTTGCAAAGTGCTGTCAAGTTGGTTCTGACTTATAATGACCCTGTATATATATGTATAATTTCAGGAGTCTTCCTTTGCGCAATTTGAAAACTGTCATTCTCCTCATATTTATTATAAGTACTCATGTGAAATAAGTAATAATAATAACATATGGGAAAGAGTAAAGGTACTGGTAAAACATGTTGCAAAATTAATCATGCAGCTGCTGTTATCATCACTAATGAAAGCATCGTATTAAGTAGGGAAGTAACATGACAGGTTGAATTGCATCAAGTGCATTCCTGTTGCATCTTTCCTCTCTCTTGGTTGTGCTCACGTTCATCTTTTCTCTTTCTTTTTCCTTTTCCACTATTCCCTGTGGGAGCACTCTTTCACTTCTCCTATCCAAATAAAATCTTTATTTTCTACCAATAAATAGAGGATTACTAAAGGGAGGGAATAAAATAAATAATAACCAGAACTTGAAATATCAATGAGGATAGAGAACTTAGATGACACAAAGTTTACATTTATGCCCAAGAGTCAATCAAATAATACAAGATAAAAATAACTTATAAATTAAAGTCTTAACATAGTTTTCTTAGACCCCGAAGAACTAGGAATCCTGATCATGGTCCTCCACACTAGATTCTTAATCAGTAGGTCCCTGTCACATAAGAAACAAGTCCATTGTTTCATGGAACACATAGTCCTGAAATCTTTTACATAAACAGATGTTTAGTTCTGGATTTGCAAATACAAGATGCATTGTTAAGTAGGCAAAAAGAGCTCCAGAAATTCTTTGATAGGTATATTTTGCTATGTAAATGCTACCATTAAACGTGATTGCCATTTAAATGCATGTCTTAAGTTATTTAGCTAAGGTAATTTATTCCAGCTTCTCATTTGGCTTCTTTATTTTACCATTTTACTAATTGGGGACATTCACATCAGTGTGATAATTATATATTGTCTTTACATTTAAATTGTTGTTGTTGTTGCTGTTATTAAGTGCTGTTGAATTAGTTCTGACTCATAGTGGCCCTGTATTAGGTTTCCAAGGAGCAGGTGGCGAGCTTGAACCTCTGACCTTGCAGCTCAAACCGACTTTCCAATCCAGTGCATTAACCCACAGTGCCACACCAGGAATCTTTACATTTAAATTGCTGATCCTTAATTAATTTAAAGTTATTCAAATATAATCCATCATTTAATTTCTTCCTTAAAATGCCCCTTACTCCCTCTCTCTTAATACTTTAACAGAGTATTTTCCCTTGTTTTCTAGTTTTGAATATGTAAATGACACATACACAAGCATACAAAAATATATGTTCAAAATCAAGATGAGGAGGAGTCCAGGGCAAGATGGTGGAGGAAGCAAACACACTGAGCCAATCCTCTGCAAAAAAGACATGGATACCAAGTGCAACAACACAGATCCTGATCCTGGAATCCTGAGCACCAGAGGATAGTAAAGGGAGGTGGATTGAGTGCTGGCTGGAAGAGGAAGTGAAACAGGATCATTGAGATAGAAGAAAAATAGGTAGATTGTGGGTTGCATGGAGCTGCATGCCATTTTGAGCTTTTTTGAAGTTATTGTTAATATAGTGGTCTATGGGCACAAGATGTGGCTGAAAGTTGGCTGCAAAGAGGTGCAATCACCCATGTTCCTGTGCCCTCCTGGTAGCCTGGGCTGTGGCTAGTCCCTACTCTTGCCAGCCCAGCATCCAGTGGTACCCCAACCTGTTCAGTCACTGCTCTATCTGAGGTCAGCCCTGTTTCTGGAGGTACATGAACCTGTCCTGAACTACCCTACACAATGAACTAACTGGGTTCAAACTTCAAGTCACTATCATATCTACCAGGAGACAAAGATTGAATGCCTGAGCATGCACTGATATACAATCATTAACTAAATTTAAATATGACACTCCACAATGTCTTAGAGAAAACAACCAATTTCAGCTTATACAAAGAAACAGCACAAAGCTCTTCAAACAGAGTCAGAATATATAACAATAGAGATGGTATCAGGACTACCTGAAAAGGAATTAAAAGAATGTTAATTAGACAACTTCAATTGGTTGTGAGAAAGATCAAGAAACCCACAGAAAAATCAAGGAAAATAGACAAAAACTACAGAAAAAAATTCATTGAACAGCTTACAAAACAACAGAAAAAGTGGGAACCATATAAAAACAACAATTAGAAAGTCTTGGACTTCAATAGATAATACACTAAAATGTCAAAGAAACAGAAATGAAACAATGGAAACCAGAATTACTTAGCTAAGGAAAATCTTTCAATTTTGATCTGCTAGATGAACAATCATAAAAATTAACAGCAACAAAAAATTCTGAGGAAGGCCTAAGATTATGTGGGACAATATCAAGAGGTACAACTTACATATGATAGGAATTCCAGAACAGGAAGAGAAAACACAAAACAAAAACAGAATATTGTTAAAGAGTTGTTAGTAGAAAATTCCTATAACATCATTAAAGATGACAAGATAGCCATTCAAGAAGTTGAATGAACTCCAAACAGGATAGAACCCCCCAAAAATCACCAAATAAATTATCATCAAATTTTCTAAAACCAAAAACAAGGAAATAATTCTGAGAGCAGCTCAGGAAAAACAAAGTTACCTACAAAGGAGAACTAATAATACTAAACTACGATTCCTCAGCAGAAACCATACAGGCAAGAAGACAATGGAATGATACATATAAAATTCGGAAAGAAAAAAGTCCTAACCGAGAATGACATATCCAGCAAAACTGTCCATCAAATAGGATAGCAAAATTAGGTTATTTTAAGACAAAAAGAAATAAAAAGAATTTGTAAATACGAGATCAAGCTTACAATAATAATGTGAGTTATTTGGACAGAAATCCAACAACCTGAGGCTAATATACATGACAATATTATCTAGACTCAACCCATATATAGAAGTATAAAAAGTAAAGCAGACCTATAAAACTGAAAACAGAGAATAAGAGACAGTTGTAACAACAATAAAAAAACCCAACCAAGAAAAAAAAGAGTGTATAATGTAGTTACAGAACTTCTAAATGAAGATACAAGTAAATAGATTTCAAGGAAAATAAATAAACAAGTAAATAACCTAAACCCTAAAAACAAGCCTTACTCTTAGCCCTAGCCCAACCCTTACACTTAACACAGACCCTAGTTCTAATCATAACATTATCACTAAATGAAGTCATAGGCTTAGTTTAGACATATCCATAACCCCAACCTTAACCCTCACTCCTTACTCCTACTCATCCTCCCAAATAAATATATATCAAATAGAGGAAAGAAAGCATGTGATTCTTGAATATTAGTTAGATTTCAGAATTTTTCTTTTCTCATTTAAAAATTTGCTTTGGTATACTATTAATTCTTCTTACAAATAGAGTCCTTCTGTGAAAGCCAGCCTAAAGATGGTCTACAATATGTCTTGCCTACTGGTATTTATGCCCATGTGAAGTTCCTTCTCACAATGAAAAGAGCTGATCTATTTAGCCAGTAGCAGACTGCAGAAATATCAAGAGTTTGACTTCTGATGCTAGGTCATAAAAGACACTGCAATTTATGCTTTGCTTTTTATTTGATTATTTGCTCTAGGACAGGGTTTCTCAATGATGCTACTACTGAAACTTTGTGCTGGATAATTCTTTGTTGTGGGTGGCTGTCCAGTGTGATTGTAGAAAAAGTTAGCAACATCACTATCCTTTACACATTAGATACTAGTAGCAACACTGCCACCCCAGTTTTAACAGCCAAAAATGTGTCTTGTTTTTTTTTGTTGTTATGTGCTGTGGAGTTGGTTCCGACTCATAGCAACCCTGTATAGGCTTTCCAAGGCTGTAAATATTTATAAGAGTAGAAACCCTCATCTTTCTCCCATGGAACAGCTGGTAGTTTCAAACTGCTGACCTTGTGTTTCACAGCCCGATTCATAACCACTACACTATCAGAGCTCCTTAAAGGTCTGTAGACATTGTCAAATGTGTCCTGGGGAGTAAAATCACGCTCAGGTGAGAACCAATGCACTTGGAGGAGTCAGCTGTTATGTTGTGAGCATGCTCTAACTATCCTATGGAAAGATCCATATGGCAAGGAATTGGTGGGTTCAAACACACCAGTTGCTCCTGGGAAAAACAATACAGGGTCACTATGAGTTGGAAGCGAATTGATGGCACTTAACAATGAAGCATCTACTGCAAAGTGGATCACTCATATGCCTGGTAAGGTAATGCTGGTTCTTCAAAGGAATCCTCAGTTCCTTGCCATATGGATTTGTCTAATGCAATATGTCATTTGATTCCTTGACTGCTGCTTACATGAATGTTGATAGTGGATCCAAGCAAAATGAAGTTTTTAACAACTTCAATATTTTTTTCCACATATCATGATGTCATTTATTGGGTCAGTGGTAAAGATTTTGCTTTCTTTACATTGAGGTGAAACCCATACTGAAGGTCTTTGATCTTCATCAGTAAGTATTTTAAAACCTCTTCATTTTCAGCAAGTAAGGTTATATCATCAGCATACCACAGGTGGCTAATGAGTCATCCTCCAATACTGATGCAACATTCTTCATATACTCCAGATTCTTAAATTATTTGCTCAGTTTACAGACTGAATAAGTTTGATGAAAAAATACAACCCTGACACACACCTTTAGGAAATTTAAACCATGTGGTGTCTGTCCCCTTGGTCTGTTTGAATGACTACCTCTTGGTCTATGTACAGGTTCCTAATGAGCACAATTAAGTGCTCCTGAATACTCATTCTCCACAATGTTGTCCAAAGCTTATTGTGATCCACTCAACCAAAAGCTTATGCATAGCAGAAAAAAAGGTGTCCACAGAAAACCTGCGGAGCTTTGAATCTAATTTAAGGTTCTGGGAGCTAGTTCCCTGTGTCCATTGAGAAGAAATCTGCAGGTGGAGCTTCTGAAGGGAGAGGTGTGACCAATTTATCATCTTTCACTTATAATTTTTCCCGAATCTCTCCTCTTTACCTCAATCGTAAGCTCACTGCACAGCCCAGATGCCTTCAGGTGGGTGGGAGCACACCCCCAAAAGGGTCCAGCATTGCACCCACTGTTTTTCAAGGCACAGAGAGGAAACCCACAGGCTGCTTCTTATGATGCTTTGACCCTGGAAACCCACCCCATAGTTTACCTAGGCGGGACCCATTGGAGAGCAAAGGCCTGTGAACAGTGTCAATCAAATTTTATTTTTGTTTTTGATTGGTGGTTTCTGTCTCTGCTTTTCTATTGTTTGTGTCTTTGGTCCTTTTGCCCTCACTCTTCTCCCAGGGGTGGGAGCTTTCTCCCCCTACCTTACTCAAGAAGAGACAGCAACTGTGCCCATATAGCCAAGCTACAAGCATACCCTGTAGTATCCCACCATCTGGACCAAAACCAGATGCTAGGCATTACATGTGAAAAGGGAAGCCTATCTCCAGATCATATACTCCAGGAAATGGCTGAGCAAGCTTAAACAAAAAGCAACATACATCCATTTAAGTATTAAAAACTCACATAACTGTTGAAAATGTCCAAGAAAACACAATTAAAGATATCAACAGATGTCCAAAAACAGAAAAAAAGTAACAGAG
Source organism: Chrysochloris asiatica (assembly GCF_000296735.1). Lineage (NCBI taxonomy): Eukaryota > Metazoa > Chordata > Mammalia > Afrosoricida > Chrysochloridae > Chrysochloris > Chrysochloris asiatica. The sequence continues at coordinate 3,346,459 of NW_006408616.1, forward strand.
ACAAATGAGCTGGAAGCAGACACAGATTTTCCAGTAGAAGAGCAGGCTCTGGATCTGCCTGAGAAGGAATTCAGAAGGATAATATGGAAACACATTCAAATACTCTGAAAAGGGGTGGAGGAAAATAAAGAAGAAGTCAGGAAAGTGTTATAGGAACAATCAAACAAGATACATACGGCATTGGAAACAATCCAAAACCTGCAAAAAGAAGTACAGATGATTAATAATAAAATATCAAAAATGGACAATACATGGAAAGGGAAAAGAAGCAGAATGGAAGAGATGGAAGCCAGAACCAGTGAGCTGGAAGACAAATCTCTCAAAACTGCTAAGATAGGAGAGCAAGCAGGAAAAGGATTGAAAAATCTGAAGAGAGCCTAAGATTCATACTGGACAACATGAAGAGGAGTAACTTAAGGATTACTGGCATTCCAGAACAGGAAGAATCACAGAAGTCCACAGAAAAGATAGTTGAAAAGCAACTGGAAGAACATTTTCCTAACATCTTGAAGGATGAGAAGATAAACATTCAAGAAGCTGAAAGACCCCAGGATGGATAGACCCCAAAAGAAAATCACCAAGACATGTCATAATCAAGCTCTCCAAAATCAAAGACAAGGAGAGAATCCTAAAAGCATCCAGGGAAAAGAGAAGTGTCACCTATAAAGGAAAGCAAATCTGATGATTAAGCTCTGACTTCTCAGCAGAAACCATGCAGGCAAGAAGGCAATGGGGAGACATAT
>NW_006408616.1:3351335-3358437 GCF_000296735.1 Chrysochloris asiatica
TTGCTGCCTGTTTTTTAATTTTATCTTTATTATTATTATCTTTTTGTTGTTGTTGGTTACCAGGGTGTAGGGGGTGCGGTGAGGAGGAAGGAGGGGAAGGTGGAGCACAGGGTAGGAAATAGGCACAGGATAATTTGGTGCTGGGGGTCAATACACTAGAAGGTGAAGGGGAAAGGAAAAATAAGGTGGATGGGAGAATAGCTAGGCAGGTTTACATGGGCTAAATGGTACAGAGGTAAATAATGATCTGAGCACAAACGTGGAACAACAGGATTCATGGATACAAAGATTGAGGCATGGTTTGAATGGGTAAAAGTGGGGAAATGATGTTAAGATGCTTGGCTGTTTGTTGAATCTTGGTTTCCCTTGCCTACTATTGTAAAATAGACACTTAAAGGGGAAGAGAGAGGAATAACCAGAAACATCACCAGAGAAAGCCTGTAAGTCTGTCTTCAGCCTATAACTTTCTGGAGTAACTAAAATGAGGCTGGAACTTTCCCAGTGAACGAGGCTCCCTGCAGAGTTTTTGCATTGCATAAGACCATAGGTGGAATCCTGATTATAATCCAGAATCTTCTGAGGTAGGACATTCTCACGTGAAAGGCCAAGCAGACCAGTCTGGAGCAGTTAGAAGAACAGAAGATACTTCTTGAAAGAAAGACCAGCAGGGGAAAAAACAACAACAACAACAACAACAACAACAGTCCAATTGACTACTACAAGAACAAGAACTCAAATGGAATACACTAGCTGCTGCTAATCATATTGGTCACCAATAATGGGAAGAGGATGAAAAACAGCAATGAAGTTGTGAACTAAATCTGACCACATTCAATAGACTCCTGTTAACCTGGATTGAGACCTGGTTAACCAGCAGTAAGATGAGACACCTGGGGACTCCTGGGTCCATGGGCAGGGACATGGCCCCAGAAGACTAGAATGGAGTGTGAAGCATCCAGCCGATATAAAGTGAGAGGGGATGCACAAGAACACCCACATTTGCAGATAGTACCCATTTGACCTGGCATCAATGCCTGGATGATCAGAACACGACTAGAGGAAGAAAGAAGAGGGAAGGGAAAAAAAGGGAGGAACCCACTATAAGTGGATGATCTTGACTTATGCTTGTGGATGCAGCATGACAAAGGAGCCGGCAAATCTCTACAGTGAGGATCATTCCCACCCCTTTGGTACAAAGGATCGACAGGGAGGGGGAACTTAGACATTGGCTACCCAAAATGTAGGGACTACAAAGTCAAGAAATGACTGGCTTACAAACTTTCAATAGGCAACAAGCTCCAGAGGATACAGGGAAAGGTAGAATCTCCATTGAATTGTTTCCAACCTGTCTGGATGGAGTTGATAAAAGGTGAGGGGGAAAGGGCTTCTGTGGTTCAGTATGGAATGATTGCTCTCAGGTCTGACAGCAAGTGTTGGAAAGGTAAATGTAAATGTTTGGTAACAAAAGGAGGTGAGAAGCTTATTCTGCAGTCCAGGAGTGGAGATCCCTGGAACCATCAAGGGAGAAAAGCAAAAAGAAGAGAGAGACCCTGTTCGGAAAGGCAATGACACTAGGGATGGAGGCAGAAGGAGCGGCTGGAGACTCTGGACTCAGGGAGGGAGAGGGGTTGTGTGCTGGCAGCCTGGGGGGGGGGGGGGGGGGAGTACCCTTTAACTGTTTGATGATGCATGCAGGGGATTGTGGTCAGTACGATAGGATGAATGTAAAGGTAATGTTCACCCATGTAAACTAACACATAATTCGCAACAAAAACTTAAAAAAACACAAACCTATGTATAGTCAATAAAACAAAAGTAAACATCTTTCTGGTATTCTTTGCTTTTAGCCAAGATCCATCTGATGTCAACAATGATTTCCCTTGTTCCATGTCCTTGTCTGAATCCAGCTTCAACCTCTGGTAGTTCCCTGCTAATGTACTGTTTATTTATTTATTTTTTTTTTAAATTATCCTCAGCAAAATTTTACTTGCATGTGATATTAATGATATTGTCTGATGATTTCCACATTCTGTTGAATCACCTTTCTTTGGAATGGGCATAAATATGAATTGCTTCCAATCAGGTGTCTAGCTAGCTGCCTTCCAAATTTCTTGGCAGGGATGAGTGCCTCCAGTGCCACATTAGTTTGTTGAAAGATTTCAATTTGTATTCCCATCAATTCCTGGAGCCTTCTTCTTTGCTTGGACTTCTTCCTTCACTACCATTGGCTCTTGTTTGTATTTTATTTCTTGAAATGTTTGAACATCCGCCATTTCTTTTTGGTATAGTGACTGTGTATTTCGTCCATCATCTTTTGATACACTATGCATCAGTCAATATTTTTTCCATAGAATCTTTCAATAATTTTTCTTCAGTTCTTTCAGCTTGAGAAATGCTGGCAACGTTCTTCACTTTAGTTTTCTAACTCCAGGTCTTTGCATATTTCATTATAATACTTGACTTTGCCTTCTCGAGCTACCCTTTGAAATTTTAAGTTCAGCTCTTTTACTTCCTCATTTTTGTCATTTGTGTTAGCACCTCTATGCTGGAGAGCAAGTTTCAGTCTCTTCTGACACCATCTTTCTTGTCTTCTTAATGACCTTTTGCTTTCTTCCTGTATAATGTTCTTGATATCATCCTACAAATCTTCTGGTCTTCAGTCATTAGTGTCTAATGCATCAAATCAGTTTTTGAGATGATCTATAAATTAAGGTGGAACATGTTCATTGTAAAACTTTGGCTCTCATGTACTGTTTTAATTTCCTTCACGTTAATTTCCTGAACTTACATATGAGCAACTGATGTTCTTTTCCACAGTCTACTCCTGGCATTGTTTTAGCTGATGATATGGAAATTTTCCACGGTTTCTTCCCATAGGTATAATCAATTTGATTTCTATGTATGCCACCTGGTGAAGTCCAAGTATATAGTTGTCTTTTATACTGTTCACATAAGTCATTATTCTTGCAAAATTCTATCATGTGATCTCCAACATCATTGCTATCACCAAGTCCATATTTTCCAACTACTTACGGAAATGCTGCAGAGTAAACAATTTTCTAACTGTATTTGAAAAGAGGAAGAATTGAAGGAATACAAGTGTCGAAAGTAACATTCTGATGGAACAGTTATAACATGAGCCAGTAAGAAGCATATGGCATTTCAGACTCCACTTTGTTTAACCTTTGGTGTCCAGACAACTTCTAATTCCTAGTAATAAGGGTTATTTTATCCTAGGGTATTCATTACATCTGTATGATTGCCATTATCTTTATCTTTTTAAAATGATTAGCAGTTTTTCTGTCAAGAGGCTAAAATAAGCCTAGAGCAGTAAGAATTGACATTAATAATCATACCAGCCTGTTTATTAACCTCTAAATGCAAATCTCCAAAAGCTTTTAAAGAATGCTGTGGAGAAACTATAAAATAGGTCACTCCATGTAAAGGAAAATAGAATGTTTTCTTACACCTGGAGTCTTTAGTCATAACTAAAAAGGTTTATCACTGTTACTTTCTTGTTAGTGTCACATGAAGAGTGTAAAAAAAAAAAAAAGATTAACCAAGAATCTGTCACCTTATGGAATGAATTGATAAAAAAAAAAAAAAAAAGCAATGAAATATAAGTTCACAAACAAATACAGTGGTGATGGTTATGGTGGTGGTTGTGTGCCCTTGACTAGTTTCTGACTCACAACAACGCTGTACAGAGTTTCCAAGGCTGTAAATCTTATGGAAACAGAAAACTTCATCTTTCTCCTGTGGGGCGGCTCATTGGTTCAAATCACTGACCTTGCAGTTAGTAGCCCAGTGCATATCCCACTATGTCCACTAGGCACCCTGCAAAGCAATATAGCTTTACAAAAGTAATGTATTTAAGGTAGAATCTCCATTAAGTAGTATCTAATTTTTCTGGGTGGGAATGATGCAAGGAGATGTGGATAGCACTCATGTGCTGCAATAGTGAATAATTACTATCAGAACTGACTGTGAGGGTTGGAAATGTAAAGGTAGATGTTCTGTAGCAAAAGGAGGGGAGTGGTTGACTTTGCAGTCCAGGAGCAGAGGGCCCTGGGACCATCAAGAGAGACGAGCAGAGTGCGGGACCCTACCCAGAGAAACAGTGACAACCAGAGATGGAGGCAGAGATGATGACGTGGAGAGATGGAGCAGCTGGGGACTCTAGATCCAGAGGGCGAGAGGGGCTGTGTGCTGATGACCAGCGGGCAGGCTTGTGGAGTGTACCCTTTGGTTAGTTGATGATGCATGGAGGGGATTGTAACCAAGGCAATGTAACAATATACAACAGGATGAATGTAAAGCTAATGTTCTCCCATGTAAACTATCACATAATTCACAATAAAACATTAAAAAAAAAAGGGTAATATATTTAAAATAAACTCTAAGTAAATATGAGACACACTGATCAAATCCCTACTACCATCTCCATGAGGGGGTGGCACCTCTGCCTGTCAATGAATGTACAATATGAATACACCAACATTTAATCCTGAAATTATTAGAGAAATTAATATCAAAAGGAAAGTAGAATAATATAAACAACTCCTAAACAAATTAACCATAGATAGTTTGCCTCACTGGGATCATATAATTGTTGCTGATTACTGCCATGGAGTTGGTTTTGAATTATAATAACCCTGTATAGGGTTTCTGAGGAGTGACTGGTAATTTTGAACCATGGACCTTGCGGTTCAAACCGACCTTTCGGTCCAGTGCTTAGGTTACATAGTGCACGGAGGTCAACCTAGCCTATATTTCAGAGGAAACATCAATGACACTCCTGAAGATATTAAAAGAATGAAATGATAATCTTGAAACAAACTAACCAAAATCAAACACTTGAAAGACTCTCAGAAGACTGACAATAAAGCCTGTCTTTTATTATGTTAATGAGGTGGGACCAGTAGGGTGGCTCCTAAGCTAATGACTTCTGAGTTATTAAAAAGAACAGAATAGACAAAGAGACACTGTACTCAGGAAGGCAAATACCAAGGAGTCAAAAGAACCTATGAAAGAGGTTTATGGATGGTACTGGCATGGGTGAGATTCTGATTTTTGATTTGTAGCTTACAAAACTGTGAGAAAATAAATTTCTATTCTTTAAAGCCACCCATTTCTGGTAGTTCTGTTACAGCAGCACTGGCCAACCAAGACAGAGGTGAATAAGGCAAAGCAAGAAAAGGTAGGGAAGGCTAAAGTAGTACCCTGGTGTTACTAACAGTAACAGTTATATCACTGTTTCACTTCACCTTCATGGCGTTAGTTCTTTTCATGAATAGTTGACAGCAAAATAATCAGATTTAAATTAGTTTAAGATAACTTTACTATTGAAAGTGTTTTCTGACCTATTATTTGGCGACTCTTAACTTTTTACGCTACAACTTTCTTGAAGGTAGGCATTACCATGTTGCATTTTTTTTTGTATCTATCACCCACATGTGCATTACAAAAAAAAAAAAATACTATACAAAATACTACATATTTATCGCCAACTGCACTGAGTTAATTGTGACTTCTATCAACCCTGTGAGCTGAGTAGATTGCTCTCCTGCCCACCCACCCCCAGGATTTCTGAGGCTTTAAATCTTCATAGAAATAGACTGACACATCTTTCTCCCAAGAACAGCTGGTGGGTTTGAACTGCTGACCTTTTGGTTAGCAGCAAATCACTTTAACCACTGTGTCACCAGCACTCCTAAATACTGACTAACAAATTTCAATTAGATAAATTCCTGAGAAGTGATTAACCTTTGATAAATTCTAAGTTTTTCCAGTTGTTAATGGAAGGCATTTTAAACTATATTTCTGAGGACAGTGCACATAATGTACACTAAGCAAATATTGTTTGGACTCATGAGTAACAAACTTGGAGCCTGTGCGCTACCAAGGGTATCCCACCCGCATTTGAAGCTCTTCAAATTAATTATTTTTGCTATTTGAATTTCATAGTTTTTTCAAGTCTTCTGAACTTAGCTCCCATTTATTCTCTTTTCCTTATGATTGAAGATTTGACATCTCTAGGATTCACTGATTTCTACTCAGAGATGTCAGCTAACAAAGCCATTGTCAGAGGACTTAGCAACAGGCTTCTGATGACTATAACCTGAAATTTTACTAGGTCAGTACATCCATACTACAACTCTTTCCACTCCATTCACTGCAAACAGAGAATAAGAGGCAGCCACTGAAGACAAACAGGAATAGGTTCAGAGACAAGCAAAATTTAATTTTAAGTGCAAAATCACATTCCAATCCCCACCTACTGTAACCTACACTCAGTTTTACTCTTTAGTAAATAATAAATACAGTACTTATTAGTTTCCTTTCTGAATACAAAATTAGAAGTGTTGTCCCATCTGCCCTGGTCTCACTACTTTTTATGAGGTAGGTGTGGTTCTTAATTTGTTCCACAAGCATATTTTAGGAATTATTCCCAAAGAGTGATAGGTCCTACGAGAGATGGAATTTGTATACCAGTTAGGAAAGAAACTAAATTACAGACGAACAGTTTAATGCAATATAAATTGCTAGGAATTTTCAAAAAAGTTAAGAAAATAACATAGTGATTAACCTAAAGGAATTAATTGAAGGACTTTCTTTTGGTAAATGAAAAACAACCAACTAAAGCACTTTCGTTTCATTTAGTCTGGATTATTTAGAGTCAATCCTTTGTTAACACTTGATTAGTTAATTAGGTGTAGGACCTAGATGTGAATTTTCAGTCATAGCTGATTCATCAAAATACATAAAAAAAATTTTTTAAATTAAGTTATAACTTCCTTATTCTGGGGCTCCTCATGACGATTTTGAAGCATTTGAGAACAAAATTGATATCAAGGGCATGAGTTCTTGAAACACTAAATCCTAAAATATTTACTACTTGGGATTAAATAATTTTTCACTAGGAATAATTTAAAGATTGTTTCCCCTTACCAATATAACAAAAGCAATTACTTTCAAATTACAATGAATTTAAGCTGTGTTCCCTCAATATTTCTCTCATAATAAACCTGCTAGAGAATGAGAATAAGAAAAGGCCTTGTGTGCTTTCAGCTGAATATACAATGTCTACATTATCCTTATT
>NW_006408616.1:3358537-3359092 GCF_000296735.1 Chrysochloris asiatica
AACCAGAGATTGACAGATGTGGCAACACCACCTGGAACTTGGTCGATGGATAGCAGAATTCAGGATGGAATAAAATTATAGCAATGAATTCAGAAGATCTGTGAGGCCAACCAAAGATCAAAATACTGAAGAAGGAGAAAATAAAGGAACAGAGATCCAGGTGGTGAGGAGGTTGAGTAGATGGCAGGACACAATTGACTGTCTTAAACACAGGGAAAACTTAATAGAGTATAGGGTAACCCCAAAGAAAATTAATACTTCACAACTTACAATGAAAATGAAGATCCAAGAAGAACAAGGAAACATTAAAACAAAGAAGAAATCGACAAGAAATAGCACAAAAACCATGAACCCAGCACAAGATGGCATGCAGAACAAAGGAACAAACAGCACCACAAAAAATTAACAAAATAACAGCAGTTAATCCATACCTATCGATAATTACACTGACTGTCAATGGATTAAATGCACCAGTAATTATACAGAGTGGCTGAGTGAATAAGAAAACAAGACCCTTCAATATGCTGCCTGCAAGAGACACACCTTACACACAAA
>NW_006408616.1:3366940-3370926 GCF_000296735.1 Chrysochloris asiatica
TGAATGCTTTACAAGTCCCATGTTAATTTGTTACATAAACATTTTTGGCTGTCAGTTAAATATTAACATACGAAAATATGCTTAATGAGTTTTTTATAACCTAAATGATTACAAACTTAAAAAATAATTTGAATAATTTTATATCTGTTCACTTTAATGTTGATTTTAATACTACACATTTTACTCTTTGACATCTAAGTTTTCCTTTGCAGGTCCAAAGAATCTTTATATATTTATTTTGTCCTATTTTACATAGTAAGAGTATGAGATGTCATTAACTCCTCTTCAAATACGGAGAATTGAGTAGAGATAGTAAAAGATTTGACAATGGTAATATCTTTAGTGGAGTCCTAGTGCAGCACAGTAGGATAAGCACTTAACTGCTAATTAAGGAGTTGGTGGTTCAAACCAACCAGTCACTCCTTGCAAACTCTATATAGGATGCAATGAGTCAGGACTAGATGGCATGTGATGACAACAACTATATCTTTAGTAAGTTGAGACCTGGACAAAATTATTAGGATTAAGCCTTTCCGGAATTGCCTGTTAATCACCTAAATGCCAAGAGAGAAAAAGATTGCTAACAACAGTTTGACTGTTTTTTTCTGATCAAAGTAACACTTGAAAGCATGCAATTTCATCTTAATTCTGAAGAATTCTTGATTTCACAAGCCCTGGTGTGGCAGGCACTGTATGCTAAATACTGGACCCGTAACCACAAGGTCAACTCTTCAAACCCATCAGCTGCTCCCAGAAACCCTATACAGGGTCACTGTGAGTTGGAATCAACTTGATAGTACACAAAAACAACAAAAGGGATGATACAGAACTTCACTTGGAAAATGCAGAAAATTTATAGTACCTAATCTCTGGTAGCATAGTGGTTACAAATCGGGCTGCTAACCTCAAGGTCGGCAGTTCAAAACTACCAGCTGTTCCATGGGAGAAAGATGAGACTTTCTGCTCCCGTAAAGATTTGCAGCCTCGGAAACCCTGTGCAGGGTCACTATGAGTCGGAACCGACTCTGTGGTATTTAACAACAACAACAAAAACAATCATGAAATATTTTAGCAAAATATCTGCAAGTAAATTCCAAAAGGTATTCACATACCTGAAGTATATATCAAAAGGGTAAACATTTCAAGAAAATTGCATAAATATTAAAATACAATTATTTAAATGCACCTTTTTTATTTCAACATAAAGCACATGCCAATTCAGTTCCAACTAAATGAATTCTAACCAGTTAGAAAGGAAGGGGCATAGCAAAAATGAGGGAAGAAGAGCATAACTAAAGGCTTAACTGAAGGCTATGAACCTATTTCAGGTTTATTTCAAATGAATTGTGTCAAAGGTTATACCCACAGGCCACTTAATAGTGATTTACAGCTGATGTCTGCAAATCACCTTTTATTTTCATGACAACCTCAATAAAATCATTAGCGAATTCTTTGCCTTCATGGCAGTAACTAAAAAGAAACTGAATTCCAAGGGGTGATGAGTATTTATATAGTATGTTAGTTAAAGGCTGTTTTTGTTGTGCCCTCAAGACAAAATAATTTTTTCCTCAATGTTATCAAAAATTATTAGCTTAATAACATATTATACCTGCCATCACAAAATATTAAATTCAAGGTATAGGCCAGAGAAAATTAAAATAAAGATAAAAAGGCTTAGAACTGAACATCAGGTAAGAGTCTGATTTAATTATAATTATCTTGAATTTGTATTAAAGCTCTCATAGCATAATGATTCTTAAGTGTCTGTATTGAGCTAAGCATGTCATGAAGCATGAGGAATTGCAAGATTGATTTATCAGTTATTCACTTAAGAAGCAGGTCTATTAAAGTAATTAATGTGTAGTGAAACTCAGCTGTAATGCTTCATGTTTAATTTTTCCCAACCCATAACATTAAAAGAATAATACATTTCACAGTCTGGATGGCATAAAAAAATTTATAGAGCAACTGTAATGATGGCAGTACATAAAACTTTTGATCATATCTTTTAGACTCTGCTTAACAGAAAGAAGGATTGAATTTGCCTCAGGTTTGACTTTATTCTGAACAGTGCTGTGGGTTAATGCACCAAACAGCATAGCCATTTGAACTGCAAGGTCGGCGGTTCAAGCTGATCAGCTGCTCCTCGGAAACCCTATACTGGGTAGCAATTAGTCAGAACTGACTTGGGGACTCTTAATAACAGTAGCAATATATATAGAAATATTTAAATACAGATGTACATATATATACATAACAAGGGGATACTGAACAAGGAATACTTGTACTGAATAGAAAAAAGAGATACTGAAGGGTTAAAAATCAGGAAAGGGGTGTGTCAAGGCTATATCCTTTCCTCATACTTAATCAATCTGTATACTGAGCAAATAATCCAAGAAGCTGGATGATATGAAGAACTTGGCATCAGGACTAAAGGAAGACTCATTAACAATCTCCCATATGCAGATGATACAAACTTGATTGCTGAAAGTGAAGAGGACTTAAAATACTTACTGGTGAAGGTTAAAGACTATAGCCTCCAGTATGGTTTACACCTCAATGTAAAGAAAACAAAAATCCTCACCACTGGACCAATAAACACCATCATGAACAATAAAGCAAAGATTGAGGTTGTCAAAGACTTAATTTTGCTTGGATCAACTATCAATACTCATGGAAGCAACAGTCAAGAAATCACATGATGTATTGCATTAGGCAAATCTGCTGCACAAGACATCTTTAAAGTATTCAAGAACAAAGCTGTCAGTTTGAGGACTAAAATATTCCTGACAAAAGCTATGGTATTTTCAATAGCTTCAAATGCATGTGAAAGTTGGACAATGAATAAGGAAGACCATAGAAAAATTGATACTTTGAGGTATAGATTTTGAGAATAATATTGAAAGTACCATGGACAGTCAGAAGAACAAACAAATCTGTATTAGAAGAAGTAGTGCCAAAATCCTCCTTAGAAGTCAGGATGGCAAGACTTCGTCTCTCATAATTTGGACATGTTATCATGAGGGACAAGTCCATGGAGAAGGGCATCATGCTTGCTAAGGTGGAAGGTCAGCAAATCAGAGGAAGATCCCTATTCTTGAGACTGATTGGCACAATGGTAACAGCAATAGGTTTGGGCATAACAACAATCATAAGACTAGTGCAGGATCAGGCAGTGTTTCATTCTGTTGTTTATAGGGTAGTTTGAAGACACCTATGTATATATACACAGAAAGAGTATGTATGTGTCCTGGTGTGGCACTGTAGGTTAAGCACTGGATCGAAAGGTAGGTTTGAACTGCAAGGTTGGCAATTAAACTCACCAGTTGCTTCTCAGAAACACTATTGTTGTTGTTGTTTTGTTAGGTGCCATAGAGTCAGTACTTACTCATAGCAACCTTATGTACAACAGAACAAATCAATGCCTGGTCCTGAGCCAAACTCATAATTGTTGCCATGCTTGAGCCCATTGATGCTGCCACTTTGCCAACCATCTCACTAGGGGACTTCCTCTTTTTCTCTGACCCTCCACCTTACTAAACATGATATACTTCTCCAGAGACTGGTTCCTACTGAAAATACGTCCAAAGTATGAGAGACGAAGTTTGGCCATCTCGGTCTCCAAGGAGCACTCTGGCTGCACTTCTTCCAACACAGATCTGTTGGTTCTTTGGGCAGCCCATGACACTTTCAATATTCTCCTCCAACACCATAATTCAAACGCATCAGTTTTTCTACAGTTTTCCCTATTCACTGTACAGCTTTTGCATGCATATGAGGTTATTGAAAATACTATGACTTGGGTCAGGCGAACCTTAGTCCTCAAGCTGACATCTTTGCTCTTCAACACTTTAAAAAGGTCTTGTGCAGCAGATTTGCCTAATGCAATACGTTGTTTGATTTCTTGACTGCTGCTTCCATGAGTGTTGATGGTTGATCCAAGAAGAATGATGTAAGTCCTTGACAACTTCAATCTTTTCTGTGTT
>NW_006408616.1:3372106-3394907 GCF_000296735.1 Chrysochloris asiatica
TCTAAGGAGCAACTCTACTTCATGACGTGTGGGTTTACCATAGGATGGAATAGATCTGATAGCAACAGTTTTGCTTTTGGTATCTATATGTGTAGATTCAGTGGGACTCCAAAAAGTTCATGGAAACATGGAATTGAAAGATAATGGAATTTTTCCATGAGGTTTTTGAAACTTCATCATGTTAAAAATCTATACATATATAATACACAAAAGGAGCTCTGGTAATGTAGTGGTTACAAAAGGAGTCAGGCTGCTAATCTCATGGTCAGCGGTTCAAAACTACCAGCAGTTCTGTGGGAGAAAGATGAAGCTTTCTGTTCCTATAAAGATTTATAGTTTTGGAAACCTTATGCAGGGTCACTATGAGTTGGAACTTACTCCAAGGCACATAACCACCACCAACCACCATAATATACAAGAGGGCTTTAAAAAAAAAAATTGTGGATCAATGGAAATTAATAGAATATTTCCACGAAGTTTTTGAAACCTACTGGTGTGTATATATTTGTGTGTGTGTGTGTGTGTATGTGTGCGTGTATGTGTATACATATATACATTTGGGGGAGGGAGTATTATGAGAAGTGTGAGTTACTGACCAGTTTTGATGTCCCATGTACTTTGATATGCATGCAGAATCTGGAAAAGGAAAAAGGAAGACCTGACAAGATTTGTTGCATAAGATGTTGACAAGGAAGAACAATGAATATACTGTGGGCTGTCAGAATTAAAAATATAAATCTGTCTTGGAAGAAGTATGTCTGAGATGCTCCTTAGAATCAAGGATGGAGAGATTTTGTCTCATATACTTGGGACATGTATATCTAGAGAACAGTCCTTGGAAAAGGACATCATGCGTAGTAAAGTAGAAGGTCAGCAAAAAAGAGGAATACCTCCAACAAGATGGAGTGACACAGTGGCTACAACAATGGGTCCAAGCAGCAATGAATGTGAGTATGGCATAAGACCAAACAGTGTTTCGTTCTGTTGTACATAGGGTTGATTGAATCAGAAGAGATTTCTTAGCACCTACCAACAGCAGCAGCAAAAACAGCACAACACAAAATATCTCTCTAGTGATCAGAACGCTAATATTTCCTAAATCCAGCTTATCCTACTTTTACATTCCCTAATCTGTTAGCCTGGTCTTGTTACAGAGTATAATTTTATTGATTTCTTAGATACAATTTCATTCTTCTCATGATGCACTGATAATATTCTTCAATGATCCAAACAAACCACTGACCTTTGATGATTCACCTAAGGAGTTCCAAATTGCCACCCATTTGCAGATCATTTCTTAGCTTACTTCCACTAGTATGCTTATTTATTTGCCTATTTTCTTTTATCAGCAGTAGCACAATGATTCCTAGTTCATTTTAGTCTGGATGCTCCACTGAAACTCGTACAACAACAGAGCAACACACAAACCACCAATGACAGGCAGGGGTAACTGCTAATGGGTAAGGGCATTGGTGGGGAATCAAACCCTACCAAGGAAAGTGAGAACTCTGCCACCGAATCATTGAGTCAGGGGCCAACTCAATAGCAGCTAACAATAACAACAGATCAATGAATATACATGCAAGATGCTGTGGATGAATAAGATATGATCCCTACTTTCAAGGGACCCAGAGTCATAAAAGTGGAGACAAGGGCAACACAGTATTATAAAGATGCTTTGGAACTATACAAATAGTGTGTGTCTTTGTGCAGTGGGTGATATATGGTGGAATATTCAATTCTATGCAAAGATAGTAGTTGAGAAGAATCTTATGTGTAAATGCTAGACAAGAAAAGAAAGTAGAGTGAGAAGGGCAAAAGCAATGCAGAAAGCTAGACTGATACAAACATAAGCAAGCATGTTGTTGTTGTTAAGTGTTCTTGAGTCAATTCCAACTCATAGTGACATTATATAAGGGCCCAAGGCTTCACATCTTTACAGGAGCAGCAAACCTCATTGCTCTCCTATGGAGAGACTGGTAAATTCGAACTACTGACCTTGCAGTTAGCCACCCAGTTTATAGTCTACTATGCTGCATTGTTGTTGTTGTTGTTAAGTATCGTTGAGTTGGCTCTGACATATAGCGACCCTTTATAGGGTTTCTGAGGAGTGGCTGGTGAGCTTGAATTGAAGACCTTGTGGTTCAAATAGACCTTGCAGTCCAGCACATTAACCAACACAGCCGCACAAGTATAAGTAAGGATAAATTTCTGGGACTGGAAGCCAGACAGCGTTATAAATGAAGCCAACAAAATAGGCTAGGTTATGAGGCGACTTCAAGAAGTTTGTGTAAAAACTCCATTATCTTTCTATTCCATTTTCCTAAGAACTTTTTGAAACCCTCTGTATACATTTTAAGAAGGGGAAACTTCAACCTTTAGGTAATCTCATCTTCACACTTTCAATTCTCTTAAATTCACTTCCAAATTTCTAGATATGTATTTGTTGTTGTTGTGAAGTGCTGTTGAGTTAATTCCCACCCATAGTAACCCTGCATAGGGTTTTTGAGGAGTGACTGATGAGCTTGAACTGCCAACCTTGAGGTTCAAACTAACTTTGCAATCCAGCGCAGTAACTCACAGCGCCACACCAGAATTCCTAGATATGTATTAGAATGGAAATGGAGTCAACCTCAATTTCTTTTTAATCATTCAGATGAAATTCAACACTACTCTTTCATGATTATTTTTTTGGCACAGACTGTTCCATTCTCCTTCAAAAATCTTCTCAAATGAGAAGTGTTTCCTTTTTGCACCATTTCTCCTAGGTTATACAAGAAACTTTCTTCCTTTTCTCCATATTACTTCATCAGTGACACTCTATTGTTGTTGGGTGCTATCAAATCAGTACTGACTCATAACGACCCCATTCACAACACAATGAAACACTGCCTGGTCCTGGGCCAACCTCACAACTGTTGCCAATCCATCTCACTGGGGGTCTTCCTCTTTTTCTCTGACCCTCCACCTTACCAAACATGATATACTTCTCCAGAGATTGGTCCCTCCTGACAATATGTCGAAAGTATGAGAGACAAAGTTTGGCCATCCTGGCCTCCAAGGAGCACTCTGGCTGCACGTCTTCCAAAATGGATCCATTGGTTCTTTTGGCAGTCCATGGTACTTTCAATATTCTCCTCCAACACCATAACACAAAAGCATCAATTCTATGGTCTTCCTTATTCACTGTTCAACTTTTGCATGCATATGAGGTTACTGAAAATACTATGGCTTGGGTCAGGCGCACCTTAGTCCTCAAGCTGACATCTTTGCTCTTCAACACTTTAAAAAGGTCAGTAACACTTAGCACATCACATTTTAATCTTTGGTTTGCTTGTCTGTCTTCCCCATTAAAATTTTATTGTATCAATGCTATTTTGACATCTTCCAAAAGTTATTTCTGAAATCTGAGAACACTATAGTCATTATGAGATTCTGTGTTTGAACTTCTTTTGCATTTTAGGTATAAGTTTACAGAGTAAATTAGTGTTCCATTTAACAATTTATATGCATTTTGTTTTATGACATTATCTGCAACCCCTAGAATATCACAGCACTCTTCTTACTTTCTCTCTGGGTTCCCCATTTCCATTTGTCCTTCTTTCCTGCCCTTTTCTGTTTTATCTGAGCTTTGTTTTTAGGCACATGATGCCCTTTGTTTCCTATGGCTTATTGTACTGAGGTCTACATTCTTCCTTGGTGTTATTCACTTTATAGGACTGTCTGATTTTTGGCTCAGAGTTGATCCCTGGGGCTGATTTCAGTTCCAGACTTGAATGTTATAACTAATGAAGAAACATTTCACTTTATTTCAAATAAAATGTAAAGTCTACTGCTTGCAACAAATTATCAGCATGTCTGTTTCCAAAGGAAGGCATTCCCATTCTTCCTTTCTAACTGGACTATATAATCTTTAGAGTCCTGGTAGGGTACTTCAGGATAATGCACTGGCCCCAAGGTTGGAGTTTCAAACCCATCAGCTGCTCCTCAGAAACCCTATGCGAAGTCACTATGAGTTGAAACCCACTCAAAGACACCTGACAACAGCAACATGTGCTCTAGGATAAGTCACAGACCATGAACTGCATACTTTATATGGCTCTTGTTTTGTAAAATAAGATTCAAGTATTTTTTAAAGATATTTAAAATGAAAATATTCAATGCAATATTTATAAAATTATTAAATATTCTGTTTTGTTGTTAAGTGCACTGAGTCAGTCCAACTCATTGTGACCCTGTATAGGGTTTCAAATGAATGGTTGGTGAGTTTGAACCACCCACCTTGTAGTTTAAAAAGACCTTGTAACCTACTGCTCATTCTACAGTGCCATATCATATAACCAAATGGTATATGTTATATTTTAATGTTACTAATTATATGTTATTTTAATAATTGTATGTTATATTTTACATCATGTGTTATATTTAAATATTAAAAATTAAACTAGAAAATTTTAATATTTGTTCTCAATTTATTGTTTTATGTTTTATACATCCCAAAAATTCAAGAAAAGTACATGATTATATACTAAGAACAATAAATTTGTCTGATAATAACTAAAAAATATATTAGTGAATTTTATAAAGTCATTATAAAGACATATTCTCTTAGATCATGTATTTTGGAAAGTAACTGCAAAAATCAGCAATGAAGACTACACCACTAAAAATTCGGTCTATGTTACAGATATTTAGGCTGCTATAATACATACATTAAATCTAGTAAGTATTTATTGAATGCATATTATAGGTCAGTTCATTAAAATCCAGTGGGTGAAATGAAACATTTCTAATATGGTCAATCTTATGTGGAATTGATTTTTTCTCCAATTACTTCATAAATGGTAATACCAGATATAATAGCCCAATGTAGTTCTATAAATGCTAACAGAAAAAGGCAAGCAAACACAAGACAAACAAAAATTATCCAGAAGTTTCATTATAAACATTGTATCAGAACCATCATTTCTTTTTTCTTTTTTGGATTATTGACAGCACTATTTGCATGGTAATTGTTGGTAAGTACTGTGGATTCAGTTCCTACTCATAGTGACCCTACACATTGTTTCCGAGGCTGTGAATATTTACGAGAGCAGACCGCCTCATCTCTCTCCCACGGAACAGCTGGTAGTTTCGAACTGCTGACCTTGAGATTAGCAGCCCGATTCATAACCATTACACTATCAGAGGCTAACATTTCCATCATTTGACGCAAAATTCTTGTCTTGCCCTATTTCCATGTAGGGTTGACCTGAATACTGAGCTCCCGCTGACTTAAAATGAAACTTTGATCCTCAAAAAGGGTTGAATAAAGGAAACACAAATCTGTACCTATTTAAGGACATTCCTGTTGCTGTCATAATGCTTTTATATATCACAACATTTTTTTTTCTTGTATTATTTTAAGTGCTACTGAAAATACCACAAGACAAGAATTTTTGCAGTATTTCATCCTTTCTATTTTTGATCTCAATTTCTTTTTCCTATTTATGAAATACCCACACTGCCAAAAGTCATCAAAATTGCAGAACAAACCTTAACAACTCAAATTATATAATAAACTAGAAAAAAATATTCATTGGCTCTTGAAAGGCTCCATTTAAATTCAATCTCATAGAGTTTCAATACGGATAATTAGTTTTGCAAACCACTATAACAAAATTAATTAAAAATTATAATTTGATGAAAATTTGAGATTATTAGCCTTTTCTGGTATTGATAAACAACCTAGGAGAAAATAAATGTTTTTCTATTTGAGTGTACATTTTGTTTTACTTCATATTATTCTGATAATGTGAAACCTATGAAACAAAAACTCTGGCCTTTAGATTTTCTGAATTTAAATTTAGAGATCTTCTTTCTAGCGTCAAATAAAATAATATTTTTTTAACTGCTGGGTTCTGAGAAAGTCATCCAACGTAATACGATCATCTGGAATTGGATGAACAACTGCTAAAAGATATTTGTTGTTAAGTGCCTTCAAGTCCGTTCCGACCGATAGCGACCCTGGTGAGCTTGAATCGCCAACTTTGCAGTTCAAACGGCTTTGCAGTCTGGCGCATTAACCTACAGCTCAACAACAGGACTCCGCTAAAAGATGTCGGATATTGCAATTTTATGTCTGTGGTTCACATGCATACCACTGTATTATCTACAGAAAAATTTAGAATGGATGAAAGGGGTACATTGCTTCCATGATGTCCTTAGGACACGTAACTCAATGATTCAGCCTTAAGGAAATTCCTAAGTGTTCATGATATTTAGTTCTTGCATGTTAGTAGGAATGCTGCTTTCTAAAGGAACCCTGGTAGCATGGTAAGTTTCACACTGGGCTGCTATCTGCAAGGTCAGCAGTTTAAATCTAGCAGCTGCTCTATGGGAGATAGATGAGGCTTTCTGTTCCCCTAAAGGTTTACAGCCTCAGAAACCCTATACAGGGTCACTATGAGCCAAAACCAACACCATGGTACACAACAACTACCACCACTGATTTCTAGGCAACACTCTAGTAACTACGTTCATCTTAGCATTATTTAATATTCTGACATTAATTAGTACACTTTTAAATTTACTATTTGTAAGTTCAATGAGCCAAATTCTGATTTCAGTATGAGAAAGAATTGTAACTATATTTTCAATTAAATGAAGAGTTGGCACTGTGGCTCAGCACAGGACTGCGAACCACAAGGTCGTCAGTTCAAATGTACCATCTGCTCATTGGAAACCTTATATAGGGTAGCTACGAGTCGGAATTGAATGGACAGCCTTAACAATAACAACAACAACATAAAAAAGAAACCCTTTTTCCTTAAAAACAAACAAACAAAGAAAAAATACTAACATGTGTTATTTTATATTTCAAGAAGCCCTGGTTGCACAATGGTTAAGCATTCAGCTGCTAACTCTAAGGCTGGCTGGTGGCTAAAAGCAATCAGCAGCTCCATGAGAGGAAAGACCTGGTAATGTACTACAATAAAGACTGCAGTCCAGGATCCTTATGGGGGAAGTACTGCTCATCTAGGTATCAGGATTGACCCCACAGCACATAAGAACAACAACTCTATATTGCAAGTGTTTATAATGTGTTTCCTATACTCTTAAACTTCAGGATACATTAGATAAAGTATATGCTGTTGTTAAGTGTCATTGAGTCTATTCCAAACCATAGCGACACTCTACAGGGTTTCCAAGGAGCAGCTGGTGAGCTTGAACCACCGACATTGCAGTTCAAACAGCTTTGCAGTCTGGCACATTAGCCCACAGCACCACACCAGGACTCTGATTAAGTATATAAGAGCTTGTAAATTCTTTCTATCATATTAAGCACACTGTAGGCAGTATTTCTATTCAAATAAATTATGCCACTCACTGTACCTCTATTAAAGACAGTTTTTAAACATTTAACATTAATATTAATCAAGTCATACAATTTGTGGTTTTTGTTTAAAGAATCATAATTACAAATGACTGTGTTCTTCAGATGACTATCAGCAGCAACAAGAAACTTTATGAATGTTAACAGGACTTCATTGTCATATAACTTTTTAGATTCATTCTGGCTCAGACAATCAAATATTCAAATACAGCTAAGAAGTATCCAGTAAGCAGAGGGAGAGAGAGAAGGAAAAAGAAAACAAAATACATTTTTTTTTCAAAGGTAGCTGTCCTCTCAAATATAATTCAGGAGATTGTAAGCTTATCCCAATGATGAAAATTATGCTAATCTCACTTTAAAAACAACTCTGTTGAAGCTATTTTAAGATAGTGTAGAAGATTTTCACTGATTTTTAAAAATAGTTGAAAGTCTGTTGGACTTGGCAAATTTGTTTAAATTAAGCTAGATGATAAAGCTCTGGGGGGGAATAAAAATCTGATTAATTAGAAATTAGGGTCTAATTTTTTTATGTGATTTGCTAACCTTCTCAAAAGGTATAAATAAAAATTAGAGTTCCAAACTTTTCTTAGTATTAGCATATAGGAATTAGGTTTTGTCATATGACCATTTAAAAACACTCATGATAGTACAGAAAGAAAACTCTAAAAACAACCTTTTAATTTGCTTCATATAGGTGGTTAGTGCTACCATTGATTGTGTATGTGTGTGTGTGTGCTTATACTACTAAAGAAAAAAAAAAAGGGAAAAAAATACCGGTAAAGTAAGTGATTTGGAATAAAAGCCAGAGGACATTCTGGATTAAATATACAAATGCTTAATAAATTGTACATGACTGTCTCTTTCTGTCTGAATTCCTCACCATATCCCTCACTGCATACACTGTGCTCCATGAGGCCAGAGCTCTGTCTAAATTGTTCATCACTATCCTTAGGTCCAGAGACCTGGTGTGGTGCTGTGGACTAATGCATCAGACTGTAAAATCATTTGAATTACAAGGTTGGTGGTTCAAGCTCACCAGCTGCTCCTTGGAAACCCTATACAGGGTTGTTATGGGTCAGAATCAACGAGATGGCATTTAACAACAACAACAACAGCAATCCTTAGATCCAAGAACCTTAGTAACACAGTGAGATAAGCAAAGGTTCGTGGGCAAAGGTTCAAACCCCCCAGGAGCTTCATGGGAGAAAGATGAGGTTGTCTGCTCCCATAAGGATGTACAGTCTCAGGGCACAGTTCTACTCTGTGTGCTATAGGGTTACTATGAGTTGGCATTCACTTAAAGGCAGTGGGTTTATACTTCAAGTCTAAGAACTCTGAACACAATATTGGCACTTTATAGATATTTGAATTAAGTTGTCTTATCTCTCCAAAAGTAATGCCCGACCATGCCATTCAAGGCTCCAATTCCAGAGTTTGTTTAAAGTATTATAACCCCAAACCAAACCCATAGTTATTGAGTTGATTCAGATTCATAGCGACCCTATATAAACTGTAATTCTTTATGGAAGCAGAAAGCCTCATCTTTCTCCCACGGAGCAGCTGGTGGGTTTGAAATGTCAGCCTTACAGTTAGCAGTAGGTTTGAACTGCCAACATTACAGTTCAAGTCCAGTAACCCAACTGCACCGCCAGGACTCCCTGTTGTTGTTAAGTGCCTTCAGGTCGGTTCTGACTCATAACAAGCATGTACAGGGTTTCGAGGAGCGGCTTATGGGTTTGAACCGCCAACCTTCTGGTTCAAACCAACAGTGGATAAGTATTCTGATTCATAGTGACCCTGTATAAACTGTAAATCTTTATGGAAGCAGAAAGGGCTCCTTAAAGGACCATAAAAACCAAAACCAAGCCCACGACCATGGAGTCGATTCTTACTCACAGCAACCCTGTAATAGGATTTCCCAGGCTGTAAAGCCAAGAGAAGCCAGTCTTAAGTTTCTCTCACTGACCTTGTGGTTAGCAGTATGTACAAAGGAATAATTAATCAGCCTAGGGGACAGTAGAAGAAAATGTTCCTTTGCTCCAAAGACATCTCACTTAAAGGAAGATAGTGAATGAATAGATAATTACAACAGTCTGATAATCTGCATAAAGATGAGACTATGTATCAGATAACATCATTTCCTGTAAAAAATGAATGCTCTCCAAACAGAATTCAAACCCCTTCCTGTGACACAGTTGTACAAATTCTGGCTTTTCTCTCTTCCCCAATCTCATATCTTATCACTCTTGTTTTATTTTCACCACACATCTTTTTTCTAAACTCTGATTCTTCCTTCTCATTTACACATCAGGGCCTTTGCACTTGCTGTTTCTCCTGCTTAGAATACTCTTTCTCCAGACCTTAATAAACTCATTTTTCTAAAGAGTCAGGTGTCAGAGGGCTTTCATTATAGCTCTGTCTCAAGAAGATTTCTCCATATTCCCTAGGCCTGGTCTACTTCTTTACTATGTTTTATTTTCTCACAGTTCTTACCAATATATCAAATTATCTATTTGTTTAATTGCTTATAATTTGTCTCTTCAAATTGGACTGCAAAAATCTTAAAAATACAAACTGCTCTGTTCACAGCTGTAGCTCTACTGTCTTGAATTGAACTTGGCACATGATAGGCATACATTAATATTTGTTGAATCAATAAATGGTAGATGTAAACAGAGGGTTGTTTATAGACACCAAAAAAGGGGGGTAGGCTTTTTAAGAATGAAGCTCATGTGGAGAACAGAGCTAACAGAAAGAAACCAGTTCTGTGGAATATTTTGGGTGGCCCTGGTTATAGCTCACCAGAAGCCAGTATAGCTTTTTAAAATGCAATAAATCTTGTCATGTTTGCTTACTCAATTTGAGTTGGGTTTCTGTAACTGAGATATTCTCAGAATTGCCATTCAATGGAATCACAAGTCCATATCCTGAAAAGTTTATCTCAGTACTATTTAAATAAGAACACGGTGATATAAAGAGTTATTCTTAGTTAAATAAGCCACCTTGTAAAGCGGTGAGCACCATGTCACTGTAGTAGTCTAGGCAGAGGTAAAAGGATGTTGTGACTAGGCTGTTGTGTGTAGGACTGGAGATCATCTGGTCTTCCTTCTTATCGGAGTATTCTTATCCTAATCAATAATGTTTGAAACATTTTGTTTGAAAAAATGAAACTACGGAATCCTTTGCATTTTGAACCTGTCTTCTTTCTTTGTTTTGTTTTGTTTTTAAGGGTTTTATTGTGGATTGAGTGAAATTTTACAGGGCAGATCATCAGTTTACATTCAACAAATCATACACTTTGATTCATTACAATGATTTTCTCTCTACTCACTTCAGCTTTTTATTTTTTTAATGTTCTATTGTGAATTGTGTGATAGTCTACATGTGAGAACATCAGCATTACATTCATTCCATCATCCATCATTTCATTGGCATAGTTATCATCCTGTTCATGCATCCTCACCCAACCAAGGGGTGTACCTTGTAAGCCTGCACCCCCCCGCCACAGTCCTCAGCCCCTTTCCATCTCCTGATCCTGAGCCCCCAGCCCCACCATTTCTTGACGTTGTCTTCTCTGCCTCCATCCCAGGCCTCACTGCCTCTCTGGGTAGGATTCCGCTCTTTGCTCTTCTCCATTGATGGTCCCAGGGTCCTCCACTCCTAGACTGATAAGTTAATCACAACCCTCTTTGCTACAAAATGTCCATCTTTAGATTTCCAACCCTCACAATCAGTGCTGATAACAATTATTCACTATTGCATCACAAGAGACCCATCTATATTTCGTTTCATCAGCCCTTCCTGGACAGGCTGGACACCACTCCCTGGAGACTCTACCTTCCTCCACGCCCTCTGGATCTAGGTTCCCTCTTGAAAGCTTGTAAGCCAGTCACTTCTTGCCTTTGTAACCCTCCCCCCATTTTGGGTAGCCAATGTCCAAGTTGCCCATCCCTGTCTACCCTTTGTGTGGAGGGGGTGGGTATAGTTCTTACAGAAGGGACTTGTTTTCTCTTTTGAGCTACTGCATTTATAGATGTAGGTCATGTTTATCGAATTGTATCAGGTGATGCTTTTTCCCTCTTCTTTCTTCTTAGGGTTGAGCTCTGTTTATCCAGTTATTGAAGTCCAGTCAAATGGGCATCATCTGCAAGTGTGGCTTCTTTTTATCGGCTGGCCACCCCGCTCTCCACTCTAGACCTCTGTGGCTGTGTCACTGACCCTGATCCCAAGAGTCCCCAGATGTTGCCTAGCTACTGGCTGACCAGGTCTCCATCCGGGTTCACAGTAGTTTGCTGAACGATGTAGGGCTTACCTCGCCCCTTCATTGATGTTCTCCGGTCACTTCCCCTTCTGGATGACGTGCGTGGTTGTCAGTCAAAGTGTATATTTCCCTTGCGTCTTAGTCTTGGAAGAGAATTTGCACTGAGAGGATCCGATCACTTGCCTTGAAGTCTCCTGGGCAAGCCACCTGTATGTTCTTGTGGTAACCGTCGGACTGCCCTTATTGTTTTGTATTTTTCCTGTAGGTCCTTCTTTCAAGAGGTATCTTCTGGTTTTCTAGCTGCTCCCGGCTGGTCTGCTTGTCCTTTCAGGGGGAAATTTCCCGTCTCTGAAGGTCTGTTTGTGGTTCGGGCTTCCACCTATACTCCCATGTAATGCAGAGGCTCCTCAGTAAACCTCCTTCCCTGGACACACTGTAGCCCCATTTTAGGTATTCTAATCAGTTATAGGCAGAAGATGGGCTTAACAAGCTTCCCATGTTGATATTTATGGTTATTCCTTTCTCTCCCCCTCCAGTGTCTGTTTTATAATATATTGCAAGGAAAACCAAGGTTCAAAAGATAGCCAAGCATCTTAACATTATTCCCCCCCTTTCCCCATTCCATCCATGTCTCAGTCTCTGTATTCCAGAGCCCTGTTGTTATAAAGCTGTGCCTACATCATTTTTTTACCTCTGTCCCATTTAGCCCATTTATGAACCTGTCTTCTTGAGTTAATTTTCTATTTCTTGACTCTCACATCTTATGCTTAATTATTGTATTTATATTTCCCATCTTCATTTTCTAATACTTAAAATTATTAATGCAATTATTTTCTCTAGGAAAAAAAAAACTATTGATAAAATCTAATTAATAAATGTGCAACATAAATGACATAAAAATGATCATTTTCAAAATAAATCTATACTTTGAGGCACCTCTGTAAGATAAACTGCCAAAATTCTTTCTATTTTCTAAGTGGTGTAAGGTAGAGGATAGAATGCATTGATTGAGGTAGAGAGAGAGAGAAAATGTGCTGTAAAGCTTGGAGGAGTGCGTCAGGTTTTCACTTCTCACTTCTCTATTCAGATAGTTCCAGTACAGTTGGGAGCTAACAGGAAGAAAAGTGGTTAATTATCAACAGCTCAAGTGAGGCAATGGTCAATAAGGATATGAAACACAGGATTTCAATTGATTTCAAGTATGGTTTAGCAGGGAGCCTCATGGCTCCATATGGTGTAAGTACTGGACTGTGAATCACAAGGAAGTCTCCAAAACCCTATATAACTCCGCTATGAGTTGGAACCAACTCTTCATCATCTAACAACAACATGGTTTAGGAAGACACAATGATAAATGATTCTCCAAAACACAAGATAACTGTAGAAGTGTACTTTTGCTTTTTCAGTGTCTAAAGTAATGACTCGGTATAATTAGCCAAGATGTTCATAGTGATTGTACTTGCTACTTCTACATAGGGATGTCTCTTTATATGGTTCTATGATGTGGCCCCGTGGGTTCATAAGCTGGACTGCAAGGTCAGTTTGAACCACAATATCGGCAGTTCAAGCTTACCAGCCACTCTTCAGAAATCCTATATAGGGTTGCTATGGGTTGGAACGGACTCGACGGCACTTAACAACAACAACAACATGTTTCCTCCCTAAATTATTTAGCATCGACTGCCTGGTGTTTAAATGTAAAATGTTTTTCAACACACAGCACTTTGGGTCTTTGGGTTCAATCTATTTTAGGTGGCATCTTTCACTTAAAAAAAAAAAAAAGTGATTTTGTGGATATCCCTGTGTCTGCACAAACTCACCATCCTCTCAAGTTCCCTATGGTTTGCATTATTAAAAAGCTTTGACATGGCTCATCAGAGCTGGCTGCTGTGTTCAAGACAGATTTCTGTCATAACAAAATCAGAATAATGGGAAACAAAGCCCTAGCCAGTTAATTTTGAAGGACATTACTTAAATCCCTCTTCATATTTTCTGTACTTTTGTTTTTCCTTTGAATGTTAATATTACATTTAGTCTGTCTCTTTCATAATTTTGTGGTGTTTATGTCACAAATGTGATGAAATCCACTTCTATTCTCTTCCTCCTATTATAACAATGCATCACCAAATAATCTGTTTGGACATTTAATATCACTGAGCTCAGAAAAGTCTCTGTTGAAGTACCTAGCTGTTTACGATTCCTGTAAACTGAATTCAGACAAAAAAGGAAAGGAAGAAACTCCTCACAGGGGTTCTGCTGATAACACTTCATTTAACATATTTCAGTTCAGCAACATGGGACCACAAAAAGAAAACACTTTTATACAAAATGACAGGGCGACTATACTATAGCCACGGTAAATATGTCTCACCCATGAAGTAATCATAATGATAATAGACCACATTTACAGTTTAACTCTATGGAGTGATTCTTCATCAACGCATGTACCTCTTGAGGGTGGCCCATCCACATCACATCTTAAAGGCTCACAAAATAGTTCTTTTATCGATACTGGAATACAGAGAGAGCAGGGGAAACACAGCAACTATTCAACACAGCATAAAGCAATGATATGGGGCAAGGTATTTGGGAGATCCTGATATTTGATTGCTATGCCAAGCAGAGTTTAAAACATATGAGTAAAAAATGACTGACTTCAATGAGAACCAAATTAGCTGAGTTTAACATCCCTGTCTATTCTAAACTTTTAATCTGAACTTATAAAAGTATTAGGTTCAACAGTTTCAGGATAGATCATTGATTTTATTTGATGCTGACATACAGAGATAAATGGCAGCTCTTCTTTTATTAATCCTGATTCAGCACTGTGGATTACTAAAATATACCACATCCAGAGACCAGTCCAAGCCCTAATGATTATTGAGTAATGATTATTTGAGCTCTTTCTTTGAAAAGCTCCAAGAGTAAGTTAAATAGTAGTACTCTATATTGCAAGTAATATCTCTAGCAACTACTATTATCCACCATTTCTCATGGCTAGATTAAATGTGAAAAACACTAAATGAATTTATAGTTATATTGGGCACTCCTTTTTGAACTTAAAAAAAATATCATTTACCATTAACCCAGACATAACATTTCCTGAACTGTTTCAAATTTATGAACCCTCTTTGATGTTTTGCTCTTTATCTTTAAAGTATGTGTTTGTCATAACATTAAAAATACTTTTATAGTTTGTATTGGTGGTGATTTGACTTGGTTGTGTTTATACTGTATGTGTATTTTTAAATTCTTCCTTTCCCCACAAGTTGAATATAAAACACTTCAACATTACTAAAAATGCCTTTATTACCAAGATCTTTTGGCAAAATTAACTCTCAACCAGGATGAATCTTGATTGTCCTCTAATTTCTCATACGCTGAGTATATTGCTAAGTAGCCTTGACTAGACGTGCATCGCAGTTTGTGACTCATAATATTAAACTTTAAAATTCTACCCTGCAGATTGGTGTGAACTGATAAACTGTTTACTTGGTAGCCTGAAGAAACGACATGATTGGTGTCATTACAGGAAAAAATACACAAAAAGGTGTACTAATAAGAGTCACTGGCACTTCTGACATCACTAATATAGACAAATAGTTAACAAACTGGGCAAGAACTTCATCACTGCAGCTGTGAAAGATCATTAGATAACAATAAAGTTACAGTCCTTGTTTCTGAATTTGAAGCAGTATTTATAAGGATATTGCAGTTCAAAGAATCTGATTGTGTCTGGTCACTTGGTTAGAGCTTGTCAATAGAAACATTTCTTTTCCTTGTCATAACTCCCAGGTGCTACTGCTGAGCAAATGGGACCATCACTGCCAGTAATATTTGAAAGGAACAAAAAATTGATTTGGACAATATGTGTGTTCTTGCCATTGAGAGGGATACAGCTGTGACTAGGGATATGACTAGGGTCATAGCAAGGTTAAGAGAAAACCACCCAGGAATTCTCTCATCATCAGCTTTTCAAATGAACAACTCTTGGTTGCTGCAGTCAATATGTAAGTTTTCCTCAGTGATGAGAGACATGTAGTAGTATTTACAAGTTACTCTTAAAGGTTTCTCAAGAGGTGACTAATTTTACAGTGACAAAACACTAACAATGTGAAGTTCCGATGTCTAGCATACCTACGACAAGGGAAATTTCTTGATAACATGACATTTACAAGTCAATTCTTTAACAAAAAGTGTGTGTGGTGTGTGTGAAATGGATTAAAAACTCTCTACTTTCCAACTATTACAAGATTGGTATCAACTCTACTATTTCTGGAAGACATAATTTATCCTTAAATAACAAAATTTATCAAGATAAGTTACTATCTTAAAGAGTACCTAAATTCTTAAAAGACTGCAACAAGACATGCCCAAAATGATTTAAATAAAATAAATGTGATGTGGTGCAAACAATGAAATCACTGAGTAATCAGGATTGGCCCATCCTGTGTTAGAATGATAAATGGTAAACAAACCAAGACATAGACGTAGATCCAATACAGTATTGCTATATATGAGATTTAAGAATTTAAACTGCTAAACATGGGACTTCTGGTTTGACTCTGTAGGATAAGCATAGGACTGCAAACCATAAGGTCGGCAGTTCAAACCCACCAGCTTCTCCTCAGAAACCTTATAAAGAGTCGCTATGAATCGGAACTGACTCGACTATACTGAACAACAACTGCTAAACAATATCTTAAACAAATAATTTTCTTTAGTAAGAAAAATCTTTAAAGATTTCCTATAAACAGCCCATCTTATACACTAAGGTTCAAGATTCCAGACTTTCATCCAAAGCCGTTTACCAATATTTAACTATAAGCTTGGTTGTGAAGAAGCACGTGAATTATAAAGGTTATCTCTGAAGAACTACACATATTTGGTTTTGTTGATCAATGAAAAAAATAATTCTGAAGTACTTTGTAAGATGTAGTGAATTATGTAATATATCCCTTTTAGCCTTAAAGTTTGTTGCTCCCACCAAACAACTCCTTTCCTCACGAATCTGCATAAGAAAAGTTAGGGAGAAGACACTTATAAGATGATATGATTCAACTGTGGATGTTAGCAGAAGTAATTGAAATTGGAAAAACTTGAAACTTGAGCATGGGTATAAAATGAGCCATCTCAAGAATGGGAGGAGAGACTCTTATTACCATCAAAGAGGAGCCAGGTATGGAACATGTCCTTTGTACCCTGGCATCTCTGAACACTGAACCTCCTCAACCCAGGGACAGAGAGCTGGGACACTGGAGGAGTGGAAGAGGAGCAGCAGCAGCAGAGCCTGAGACAGAGCAGTGGGCTTCCTAAACCCTCGAGCAAGTAAAGCAGAGTGACTTTGGGCAGGAGGTTTGCTTGCTGAGTGGGGTGCATTTGACTGTCAGAGCTAAGTTTGCTGAACACCAAGAGCTTTTAGGATAAGGTTTATGGGGGGATGGAGCGTCCTCTGGGCATCAATCAGATCTCCTAAAAGAGCTTTGTAACATTGGCCAGACAGGGAGAGGCCTACCAGTGGACTTGGTCGTGGAGAGGTTGCCCTAACCAGAACAACTGTACTCGGAGAATTTCTAAGCCCAAATTGTAAATTTCCTTAATAAACCCCATAACCATGAGTATGTATCGAGTTCTGTGTGGTCACCGCAATGGGTTTTTGAACCAAGTTGAGTAGAGTACTATGGGAGGAATGGCTGGTGCCACATTTTTGCAAACAGGATCCAGAAAACTGAAATTTTAATCACTGTTAGCGACAAGTGTACATGTTTTGGTAGGGTGGGGATGTAAAACCTGAGAATTTTTAAAACCCAGTTCCTGTTCTTAATTCTCTTTCATTGAGGTTTGGCAAACTAGACCAGAAGGAAAATTTATTTTTCTTGTTAGTAAAATGAAGTTATTAAAAAAGAGAGAGAGAGAGAGAGAAGTTAACTAATGGTTATATGTCCAGCATTAATGCAAACAGTTATCCAACAGTGAGTCTGAGGACATATAACTCAACAAATATCGTTATTCATGTTCTCCAATGCAGACTTTGAACAGACTAGATTTCCTTTCGTATTTTCACATTTACAGAACATAGTTCCTATGTGCAGTTTTTAGAGGTTCACACGAGTCCTCTAAAGGTTTCTTTATCATTTAATATTATAAATAATTATGTTCCTAGTCAGCAGTTCAAAGCTCAGTACAGAACTCTTACAACACTGCAGGTAGGTCAGGTGACCTTTCTCCAATTCTCCTCTCTCTGGTGCCGAGGACAGACAAAGTGATATGTCTGTCATACGCCATTACCATTAGAACAGAATCTTGTTCTTTTATTACAACTGAACTCCGCCAGATTTCTCAGCAGGAATGCTAAGTGAAATCAATGTCTTGGATTTCCAGGCTGAGTTTGGAGGTCACAGCCACTCTATCATTTCTCAGCATTATCCTTTCTCTCGCGCGCACACACTCCCCAAGTCTCCAACTGGCACACAGCAGATTGAAAACAGCATGCATCAGAGGACTCATGCTGTACAATTTTACAGTCTTTTGGAGCCCCCTCCTTTCTGATTCCCCCCTTCCATTTTTTTTTTGCAAATTGCAAATAAGTTTTGTTTGTGTCCTTCTCTGGAGTTGTGAGTCAAAGGCAAAGGAACACCTAGGAAGAAGGGCAGGCAGTACAATTCAGGGAACAGCAGTGCTGCTTTTTCACAGTTGCCAATAAGATCGTTATCCTGACATCATTGCTTGCATGTGATACATAATTCCATTGTTGCAAACAATAAATCTACTTTCAATTTAAACCATCATTTCGGTTTATACCAGGAACTATATAGACAACATGAAGATCTTTAATAATATATTTCTATTTTACAGTACGATAGACATGCAAATTTACCAGTAAAACAAACACAAAATAGCCCCAAGACACTAATAACTGATTGTTTAAAACCATAAATATGATAATAAATGATAGTTATTGTACATGGGTAAAAGAGCCTTGTGAAGTCAAAAATTTATAATGCTATGTATAAATGTCACTTCTAGGCTATAAGAAACTAAATTCATATAATGCAATGGATCCTCTTTATTGACTGTTAGTTATATTTTTTAGGGGCATGTTCTTCATTAAGATGACAATGGTAATACTTATTACCCTGGCTATGTTTAATCCACTAAATCTTACTGTTGAAATAAAACAAAAGCACATTTAAGAAATATTTTCTGTAATTGTAAACTGTATGCTAGAAGACACAAGCAAAGAAAGGTCATTGTTTATTAAATCATTGTTGCTAATTAAGAAAACAAAAGAACATCTTTCTTGACCAAACCCTTTGCATATTTTCAATAATTGCTGATGTAAAGAAATAAACATCCATAGTTTTCTTAAGCTTTCTATAGTAGAAAGTTCATGAAGGGCTAATTTGAAGAAGCAATCAAATATTAAAGGTATACTCTATGATATTTCAAATTGTGTATTATCAGAGCAATAAAATATGTACATGTAACTAGTGCTGTTCAAGCTCACCAGTTGCTCCTCAGAAACCCTATACAGGGTCGCTATGGGTTGGAAGTGACTTGATGGCACTTAACAACTACAAAAAGCAAATGGAGTTAAGCAAGGCCATATGATGTGACAGAACTTTAACGTGACAGATTTAATCAGTCTATGACACCTAGTCCATAGGTTCTGTTGTCGTTGTTAAGTGCCGTCAAGTTGATTCTGACTCACAATGACCCTGTTGCAGAGGTGGGGAACCTTTTTTCAACCAAAATTTATAACATCATTGATGGGCCATACAAAATTATCAACTTAAAAATTCGCCTGCTATGTTTGGTCAAACATTTAAATAACTCAACATCTAATATGATGGCTAGAGTCCTGGTGTGGTGCTGTGGGCCAGACTGCAAAGACATTGAACTGAAAAGGTGACAGTTGAAACTCACCAGCTGCTTCTTGGAAACCCTATACAGGGTCGCTATGGGTCGGAACCAACTCAATGGCACTTCATAACAATAGCAATGTGATGGCTGGAACTGTGGTTGCCTTGGCAGGGCCAGACCAAATGATTTTATGGGCCAGATGTTCCCCACCCTGCTAGGGATTCTGAGGAGTGACTGCTGTGTTTGAACTGCTGACCTTGCTGCTTAAACAACTTTGCAGTTCAGTGCTTATCCAATAGCTCCACACCAGAGGTTCTATAAATATCTAAAAACATGACTCTGATAGCAGTTTCCTAATGCAGGCAAAAGCACACCTTCACTCATTTTTGTGTTTGACATGGTTCCCTAAGAAAGTTTCTTTGTAACAACTATTCAGTGACGATTTGAATAGATGGATAAATGATTGAACAAATTAGATGGATAGATGGTTTAGGCTGATTGTTATATAAAAAGAAACTTTCAAAATTATTTACACAAGTGATATCTATGAGTCATTTAAAAGAGAACTATATACCCTAAAACCATAAAATAATATGCTCTAATGTAAAGCATCATTATGAAACATGATATGAAATCAGATTAAAAAATCAAGGAAAAACAGAATAATGGTTCTTGTGTTTGTGTATGATAGTAATCATGCTGCAACACCTATTTATTTTACTTGAACATGTCTGGTATATGTGATACATTAAAAGTTTTGGTCCATTGTTGTTGCCGTTAAGTGTCCTTGAGTCATTTCTGACTCATTGCTACTTGAAAATTAAAATGTATTCATTATATGCTATAATAATTATCAAATTTTACAAGTTACATGCTACTGTAATTCCAAAGAAAAGCAGACTATGCCTTGTTGTTATTGTTGTTAAGTGCTGTCGACTCGATTCCTACCCATAGCGACCCTGTAAAGGGTTTCCATGGAGCAACTGGTGAGCTTGAACCAACAACCTTGCAGTTCAAGTGACTCTGCAGTCTGACGCATTAGCCCACAGTGCCCCACCAGGACTGAGCCTTAAGTATACATAAAGTACAGAACATGCAAGGTACACTAAAAAGCAGAAATAGTTCTTAAATGCGGTGCATGTGCCTTCCCTAATATCACATTTTTTTTTGTACTATATATTTATGTATATTGCTGGTGAATCATGGCTTTACCCTAATATTGAATATATTTTATTTCTTTCTCAATTATTAAACTGTTGTTGTTGTTGTGAAGTGCTGTCGAGTCAGTTCCAACCCATAGTGACCCTGTATAGGGTTTCCAAGGAGCAGCTGGTAAGCTTGAACCTAGGTTATGTTAAAATTCCAACAGCATTTACATCTCGATAGCATGGAAAAGACTTTAGGTGTTCTGGAGCGATGGAAGTTGGATTCCCAATGGATTCCTTTTCTTTCCCAATTCACCCTCTGGAGTAATAAAGAAACTACGAGAAGCATACATGTAGAGCTGAAAGGATACTAGAAAAGAATAAAACAAACTTGGTATTTTTCTTTTCCAGTATTTTCTCATCTTTTTCTATCTGCATCTTTTTTGCAATTTTGTGATGACTCTTACCCTCTTACTTTTTAGACATTTGAATATGGCATTTATGAAATGGAGAGCAGAAGCAAACTTCTAGGTCATTCAGCAAAAGCTTTAGTATTGTTATATGGGGGAAATTCAACTGTGCCAGTACATACTCAGATACTAGGAGGCTTCAAAAAGCTTGTGGGAAAATGGAATTGAAAGATAGTGGAATTTTTCCAAAACCTGTTTGAAGGCCTCTTGTGTATGTATTTAATTCCTTGAGTTATTTCAGAAACTATCACTTTATGATGGTTCTTCCCACTTCTTTCATAGAAAGTTATATATGTTCATAACATCATGTTCATAAGATCTTAACAAACATTCAAAGGCATTTAAAATCTGTTTTTCTCATGTTCTAAGCCAAGAGAAACATATTAGTTGACTCTTCCCTGATTCCCTTCTAGTTCTATGCTTGGCTCCCCAAACAGACTTATTTCTGAATAGTCTTACTTCTACCACTATTATTATCACCATATCGCTACATGATCATGTCACTGTATGGTGACTATCAAATATGATATCTACTGATATGATACTGTTAAAAATTACTAATAATTACATTAGATGCGTTCTGTATGTCTAATTCTACTCATCCTTGAAAGTCCATTTCAGTTGCCCTTTCCACAGCGAGCTTTCCTATGATGTCTCACTAAAGGTAATAATCTTTGTTTCCAATAACTTCCAAACATTTTACCTCTTAGTAATACTTAGGACTTTGTATCATAACTCTTAAAAAAAACAAAACATGACTTTGGATCATATAGTATGACCACTCAGTTATTTTTCAATAAATATTTACTCTATAAATGTCGACTACAGGTTACTACAAGTAACCTGGGTATAGGACACCCATCTGATCAATCTTTGTAACATGTTGTTGTTGTTGTTATGTGCCGTGGAGTCGGTTCCGACTCATAGCGACCCTATACAGGGTTTCTGATCCTGTAAAGATTTACACCCTCGGAAACCCTGTACAGGGTCGCTATGGGTCGGACCCGACTCGATGGCACTTAACAACAACAACAACAAGAATTTCGAAGGACGTCTAGGATACCTTACGTCTAAAAACAGTGAACTGTTACTTAGTCTTCATTCTGAGTCAAACAGAAATATAAAATTTATCATCTTTTTCAAAATCATTTACCAAAATATTCCACTATTTGAAAAGATGATTGCAGCTTTATGATGTTTTGCTGAAATTTAGCCATCTTTTTGAATCTGGTTCTCCTCCTGTTTACTGTTTCATTGTTTGCTGTTCCTAACATTCTACCACTTCACTTCCCACTTCAAAGTTCTCATGTTACTTACCACCACCAACACTGCATCCTGATCAGAGCTGTCATTATTACTCCATTGTAATGGCGCACTGAATCATGTAGTTTCATCTGCACGTGCTGTTGTAATTTAAACATTAGTTTAAATTTTGCTAGTTGTTTATGTCACTGTCATTGCCATCACGGACTCCTGGTGTGGCGCTGTAGGATCTGCACTGGACTTCGAAGCTCAAGGTCAGCAGTTCACACCCACCCCTTGCTCCTCTGAAACCCTATACAGGTTTTCTATGACTTATGATTGATTCAATGGCAATTAACAACAACAGCAGCATTACTATTACAGTCAGTTGTTGTTGTTGTTGTTGTTATGTGCCATGGAGTCAGTTCCGACTCATAGAGACCCT
>NW_006408616.1:3395007-3443516 GCF_000296735.1 Chrysochloris asiatica
ACTGCTGACCTTGAGGTTCGCAGCCCAATTCGTAACCACTACGCTACCAGAGTAACATAGTTATTATCAATATCAATGTATGTTTGTTGAAAGACTAAATGTATGTATGGAAATCGCAATGAATACCTTATTGTATCTAATTGACTCTTATCTCTCTGCTGAGTTTCATAAAGTCCCGAACACAAATTAGATGTTCCATAAATAACACTGAATGAAAAGG
Source organism: Chrysochloris asiatica (assembly GCF_000296735.1). NCBI lineage: Eukaryota > Metazoa > Chordata > Mammalia > Afrosoricida > Chrysochloridae > Chrysochloris > Chrysochloris asiatica. The sequence goes on from NW_006408616.1 coordinate 3,395,228, forward strand.
AAAACTCTAAACGGTGAAATGTGTAGCTTCAAAAGAGTACCTTGCTTTTGGGTGGTGGGCTGTTTGTGCTCTTGTCTGTGTGAATGCTGGTAGGGGATACAGCAGCACCAAGGTTGCCTTGGGGTATGCCTGGAAGTTTTCCTCCTGGAGAAACCTGCATTGCAGCTAGCTGGGCAGCATACAACTGCTATAGAAGAAACAGGGAGAAAGAGAAACATTTTTTTAGCAGGCTATAGATAATAAAATAAATGCACCGCTAAGAAAGGACCTATATTCAGATGTGGTATTTTTCCTCTGGGTTTTTTTTTTACTGTTGTTGTTTAGTGCTGTGAAATATTTTAAGGAAGAAGTTGTCATCTCAACTTTCATGATTCACTTTTCAAGAGAAAAATGACAGATACCATATATGAGTATGTTTCAGTATGTCCAGAGACTAAAAGCAAAAAATAGTCATCCATATTTAGTCTTTCCCAAGGTCTAGCAAAGGTAAACATATTATTTGGTTGAGAACACTTTCAATTTTATATAGCATGTGATAAAAGAATGCTACTCTATTATATATAAATAATTTTCTTGCTATCCATAATGGCTCAAGTCTTATATACTTCTCTGTCTTGTTAGAATGGGCATCTGCAACAATTTTTCCTGAATGTTGGTTGTGTAGAAACACAATAAAAGCATGGAAATGGGACAGAAGGAGAGTATTTGAGGAACATTATCTGTTCAGTCTATCTACATAGATAAAAAAATCACTAGATGCTTGCCCGAGGTTCCCTGTACTTCATTATACAAACACAGACAAACTTGAACTTGTCTTGAGGATTAGGGTTTAAAGAGTACTGTCTAAAACATAACTCTTATCAACAACAAAAAAAGACACTTTTACAGTTCAAGTTCATAATAAATTAGAAAGAAATTTTTACTTTTTGCTTTACTAAAGATAATTATATGATATAACATCCTAAAATAAGGTTGCTGTAGTTTCAAATAATCACATCAAATATTTAGATGAAATATTCTTTCATCTCCATTGTTTTTGGTGAAAACTTTAAAAAGTCAGGGTGGGGAAGCAATTATTATATTTCATAAACTTTCATGTCAACCCAAGTTCCTAATTCCCATTTGTCTTGAAATTCTACCAAGCAAGGTAGAAAATCTATAATAAAAAGACTAATGCTAGAGATTTTTAAAAAAACTGTTAAGGAGAAGTATTGTGAGATAGTTTTCTGAGTTATCTTGATATTTCACTGAAAAGAGTATTTCATAGGATTAAACTTCTCAGGATAAGCCAGAGATCCTGAGAAAGATAGTCACTATGAATGAAATTATGAAAATTTAAGACAGATTCACATCTACATCAAAATATGTATATATTGTTCACACTTTCCACCAAGACATTCAGATAATATGTCTAAATGAAAATGTTGTTGTTGTTGTTAGGTGCCATTGAGTCAGTACTGACTCATAGCGACCTTAAGCACAGCAGAACAAAACACTGCCCGATCCTGGGCCAACCTCACTACTGTTGCCACACTTGAGTCCATCAATGCTGCCACTTGGCCAATCCATCTCATTGGGGGTCTTCCTTTTTTTCTCTGACCCTCTGATATCCTTCTCCAGCAACTGCTCCCTTCTGACAATATGTCCAAAGTATGAGAGACAAAGTTTAGGATAAAAACTACAGCTTATTTTTTGCTACTCCAAATTATTGTACGATATATTCCAGACACACATGCACAAAATGAAGCTCATGTGAGATATATTTATTTTATCAAATGATTGCTCACCAAAGTTTATGTGTTTGCTGTAATAATTGTGCTATTTTTATTTCCTGTTAATCAAAAGGAAGGGTAAAATATAACTCTTGACTCTTACTTTGCATAAAGAGTAATTGTACAATTCGTTTCAAATATAATGACTGGGTGTTTCCCATTTTTTTTATTAAAGGGTTTCAGAATTGATCCATTTCCCATACTTAGAGTAACAACCAGTGCATGGAGCAACAAGGTGATTTTAGGACAGTAAAACTATTCTGTATGATGTTGTTAATGGCACATGTATCAAAACACATGGAATGCACAAACCAAATTGTGACTACTAATACTAACTATGGAGTCTTCCTGGTGAGGCGCTGCAGCTAAATGTTCTGAGCGTAAGGTAGGTTGTTTAAGCTCACCAGCCGCTCCTCAGAAATCCTATACAGGGTCCCTATGAGTCAGAACTGACTGAAGAACAGTTAACAACAATAATGTAAACAATGGACTTTGGTTAGTAATGCATCAGTATTAGTTCATAAATTGGTACAAATGTGCTACAGGCATGTCAGATGCTAATAATAGGACACCATGTGCAGCAGAGAAGGGAATCAATAAAACTTTCTGTCCTAGCTGCAGAAAATTTCTGTAAATCTGAAACTGCTCTACAAGAATAAGAACAAGAAAAGTGATTTCATCTGCTATAATTCTTCTTATTATTCTTATCATTCTTATTATATCTGCTTATTAAGTCAAACAGAAAATAATCAACTAAAATTTTCTATTTTCTAGTAGAATATAGGTATGTTGTTGTTGTTATTGTTATATGCTGTGGAGTTGGTTCCAATTCATAGCACCCTGTAAAGGGTTTCCAAGGCTGTAAAGCTTTACGGGAGCAGAAAGTCTCATCTTTCTCCAGTGTAACAGCTGGTAGTTTTGAACTGCTTACCTTGAGGTTTACAGCCCGATTCATATCCACTACACTACCAGATAGGTATGTTGTTGTTGTTGTTGTTGTTAGGTGCCATAGGGTCGGTACTGACCCATAGTGACCTTATGCACAGCAGAATGAAACACTGCCCAATCCTGGGCCAACTTCACTATTGTTGCCACACTTGAGTCCATCAATGCTGCCACTTGGCCAATCCATCTCATTGGGGATCTTCCTGTTTTCCTCTGACCCTCCACCTTACCAAACATGATATCCTTCTCCAGTGACTAGTCCCTTCTGACAATATGTCCAAAGTATGAAAGATGAAGTTTGGCCATCTCTTGCATCATTTCCATTATGAAGGCCATATTTTCCAACTACTGTTCCTTATTCTTAGAGTCCAACCTTTGTATTACAATCACCAGTAATTAGAGGTACATTTTGATTGCATGTTTGATCAATTTTAGACTGAAAGATATGGTAGAATTCTTCAACATGATATGATTTTGCAAGACCATTGACTTGTTCATTACAAATACCTTTTTTAAACAACATAAAAGACAACTATGCACTTGGACCTCACCAGATGGAATACACAGAAATAAAATTGATTACATCTGTTGGAAGAGATGGTGGGAAACTACCACATCATCAGCCAAAGCAAGACCAGGGCAAACTGTGGAATAGACCACCAATTGCTCCTCTGCAAGTTTAGGCTGAAGTAAAAGAAAATTAAAACAAGTCAACAAGAGCCAAAATTTTTACCTTGTGAATATCCAAGCTGAATTTAGAGATGATGCTAAGAACAAATTTGATTCATTAGACACTAATGACCAAAGACCAGAAAAGTTGTGGAATGTCATTAAGAACATCATACAGAAAGACTCCAAAAGGTCATTAAAAAGATAGGAAAAAAGGAAAAGACAAAAATGGATGTCAGAAAAGACTGTGAGCTTGTTCTCCAGCATAGAGATGCTAAAGTAAAAGGAAGAAATAAGCAAGTCAAAGAGATAGACAGACATTTTAAAAAGGCAGCTTGAGAAGACAAAGTAAAAAATTATGAAATGTGCAACGACCTAGAGTTAGTAAACAAAAAGAAATAACACACTCAGTATTTCTCAAACTATAATAACTAAAGAAAACATTCAAGCCTCGACTTGCAATATTGAAGGAATCCATGGGTTAAAAATAATAATATTAAATGATGCAGAAAGCATCAAAAAATTGTGGAAGGGATATACAGCGTCACTGTGCCAAAACTAAATGGACAATGTTCAACCATTTCAAGAAACAGCATATGATTAAGAGCCAATGATACTGAAGTATAAAGTCCAAGGTGAACCAAAGGTATTAGCAAAGAACAAGGCTCCAGGAATTGATGGAATACAAATTGAAATCTTTCAACAAACTGATGAAGCACTGGGAACACTCACTCATCTATGTCAAGACATTTGGAAGACAGCTACCTGGTCACTGATTGGAAGAGATCTATATTTGTGTCCATTCCAAAGAGAGGTGACCCAACAGGATATGGAAATTATCGGCCAATATCATTAGTATAACATGCAAGTAAAATTTTGCTAAAGAGACTTAAAAAACAAAAAATGCTGCAACAGTACATTGACAGGGAACTTTCAGAAGTTCAAACTGGATTCACACGAAGCCATGGAACAAAAGTTATCATTGCTGACATCAGATGGCTCTTGGCTGAAAGCAGAGAAGACAAGAAAGATGTGTTCCTGAGCTTTAATGACAATGCAAAGGAAGACCATAGGAGATTTTTTTTTATTTCAGCTGTGGTGTTGGAGAAGAATATTAAAAGTACCATGTACTGCTAGAACAAACAAATTTGTTTTGGAAGTACAGCCAGAATGCTCCTTGGAGGACAGGATGGCAAGACTTCAGTTCAGACATTTTTTTCGGAAGGGACCAATCCCTGAAGAAAGATTTCATGTATGTAAAGTGATGTTCAGCAAAAAGAGGGAGATACCAAACAAGGTGGACTGGCTCAGTGGCTGAAACTTCACAACGTGATGCTGGTGCGGGACCAGGCAGTGTTTCTTTCTGTTAGGCATTAGTTCGTAATGAGTCAGAATCAACTCAATGGCACCTAGCAACAAGGAATGTCTGGTGGGTCTGATTAGCAGTCTAGTGCCACACTAGGATTCCTTGAACAGAACTGTTGTTGTTGTTGTTAAGTGCCGTCAAGTTGGTTCTGACTCACAGCAAGCCTATATAGGATTTCCAAGGAGTGACTTGTAAGCTTGAACCACCGACCTTGCAGTTTAAATCAACTTTGCAGTCCAGCACATTAACCCACGCACCACACTGGGACTAAAGTCTATAAATTCACAAAACAGCTGACTGGTCTTTTGAGAATGACGAGTCAAGAAATCTAGTGAGGATTTGAAGACCACCTGAAGTAATAAGAATGCTGTGAAGTAAATAACTCATTTATTTTATATTTACATATATAGATATACATTGGGGGGTCCTGGTGTGGTGCTGAGGTTCAAACCCATTAGTTGCTACTCAGAAACAAGTTCACTATGAGTCATGAATGACTCAATGGCATTTAGCAACAACAACAACATGGCAGGCCTTTAATATTGGTTGGCTGAAAGAAAGATAAATTAATTCATGAGTAAATGAGCAAGTACCATCTTCCATTACTATCCAGGATGAGAAATAGTAAAGAAAACAGCCTGTGATATTAAGAAATGTTGTGTTTGGATCTCAGTAACCACTGTAGGTTATTTTCCATAGGTTAAGGTTAAGGGACTTTCCACAGGTTGAGAATCAATGCTCATGAAATCAGCAGTCAAGAAATCAAGTCACGGTGCATTAGGAAAATTCACTGCAAAAGTCCTCTTTAAAGTCCTAAAACGCCAAGATGCCACTTTGATGACTGAAATGCATCTGACTCAAGCCATGGTCTTCAATCACTCCATATACTTGTGAATACTGACTCAGAGAAAAATGAAGACAAAAGAAGAATTGATGGATTTGAATTGCACTGTTAGTAAAGAATATTGTATTTAGCATGCCCTGCCAGAAGAACAAACAAATCTGTTTTAGAAAACATTGGACCCAAAATGCTCCTTATAAATTAGGCGAGTGAGACTTTGTCTTGTCTTAGTACAGAGTTTGCAAAAATGAGGACTATCCTAGCTGAGATATGGAATAGCCATGAGAGTGGGTTCAAACATTTCAAAGATCATGGCAATGGCATTGGACCAAGCACCCTTTCCTTCTGTTATACATAAGTTGACATAAGACTGTTCTTTGTGTTGTGTGCCATCAAATCAGTTCGACTCACAGCAACCCTGCATAGGGTTTCCGAGCAATTGAATAGCTGACCTTATGGTTACCAGTCCAGTGTGTATCCTACAACACCACTCAGGGCTCACCATGAGACTACTCAATGACAACTAACATACAAACATACCCACATGAGTGACTCTCGCTTTCGTCTCAAATTGTTTCATAAACCTAAATTTTTGCCTCTTCAAATAATTGTTTTGTTGTTGTTAAGTGCTGTCGAGTCAGTTCTGACCCCTAGCGACCCTGTATAGGGTTACTGAGGAGTGACTGGTAAGCTTGAATCACCGACCTTGTAGTTCAAATGGCTTTGCAGTCTGGTGCATTAACCCAAAGCTCCAGACCAGGACTCCCTTCAAACAATTGTTGTTGTTTTTAATGTGCTGCTTAAAAACATGCTTTTTACTGCTAGTGGAATAGTTAAAAAACTGAAATTTGGATTGCAAAGGCAGACCAGAATTCTGATTTCAGTTCTGATATATGTTACCTCAAACCACTTCTGTGACTTCAAATCATTAATATGTAGACTGTGGGATAAATAAAATTGATGTTATAAAGGTTGATGTTATGACTAAATCACATAATGCATAAAAATCTATTAAACACATGACAAAGGATATTTTTTCATTAAATAGCAGTTAAAATTATTAGTACTTTAATTGTATCAATAAGAAACTAGACAACATATAAGTTCTGATCTCCTATTATATACTCTGGAGTATAGCAGGTGTTGGAGTACTGGGGTGATGCCACAGGGTAAGAACTGGACCTCAAGGTCAGTTTGAACTGTAAGGTCAGCAGTCCAAACTCACCAGCTGCTCCTCAGAAACCCTATACAGGTCACTATGAGCTGGAACCGAGTTGATAGCACTTAACAACAACATAGCAGGTACAGTGTGGGATACAGAAAATATAAAAACATAGTTTCTGTCTTAAGTCAAAACTGATAAATATAAAAGGCAAGACCATGAATACAAAGGGGCTTCAAGAAGTTTATGGGAAAATAGAATTATAAGATAATGCGTGGAGGCAGAGATGAGGACATAGAGAAATGAGCAGCTGAGGACTTCAGACTGATGTAAAGAGAAAGGCTGTGTGCTGGTGACCAGGAGGTAGGCTTACAGAATGTGCCCTTTGGTTGTTTAAATGATTATATATTCCTGAGTGTTTCTGTGTACATCGCCCCCCCCCAAAAAAACACACACACACACACACACATACACAAAAAACAGAGGAAATAGAAGCAAACGCTGTTGAATGATGATACACGGAGATTGTAATCTTTTCAATAAAATGATGAGTGTAAAATCGATGTTCTCCCATGTATCACTCAATTCACAATAAAAACTTTTTTAAAAATACAAAAGATAATGGAATTTTCCCACAGACTTTTTGGAGTTCTCTCATATGTCTCTCTTAAAGGTATTAAGAGAAGAAATGAGTCAGTGCATTCAGATATAGTAACACAGAAGTGAAGCAGCTAAGATTTAAAAGATGGACTAAGTATGGATAGATAAAGAAAAAAGAGATGACATTCTAAGAAGGGAGAACAATTTTTTTAAAGGTAGGAAGAGAAAGGGCTAATTGTTACACATGGAATATAGAGAATATGTTGAAAGAGCTGTTGAATGGACAATGGCCTCTGTGGAATGCATACCTTGGTAAGAGGAAATAGCACAGGCTGTGTAGGCTAAACTCACCTTAAGAAGCTTTTGAAATATCTTATAATTCTGCATTGTTGTTGTTGGTAAGCGCCTTCAAGTCATTTCTGACTCATAGTGACCCTGTATAGGGGTTTCATGGAGCAGCTAGTAGGCTTGGACCACCAACCTTTCAGTTAGTAGTCTGGTGCTTATCCTACAGTGCCACACCAGGATTTTGCATTAAGAGAGTGAAAATGATATACTCAGTCAGTCATTGGATTCCCTTAAAATAGTGTTCTTAGAAAACTTTCTGAAGTGTTAAGGCTATGGTGTACTGTATCCATAACAATATAAACTTGGATGGATTGGATTTCTATTTATCCATATGTATTTCTTTTGAGTTGAGTCCGACTCATGAGAACCCATGCATTACAGAGTAGAACTGATCCATAGGGCTTTCTTGGTATTGGCTAATGTGCTGGACTGTGAAGTACCCTTGAAACGCAGGGCCGTAGGTTCAAGCTCACCAGCTGCTCTTCAGAAATCCAGTGCAGGGTCGCTATGGGTCAGAACCGACTTGACGACACTTAACAAAAACAATAATCTTTAGAAAATCAGTTCATTAGGTTTTTCTTCTGCAAAGCCAATGGGCTAGCAGTTGATCAAAAACTGCCTATTCCACCCAGGTAATTCTTTCAGTGAAGCCTAATAAGCATATTTTCCTCCTTATAATTCACACTATGTGTACTGAGGCACTATTAGGCCATGGACTAATAGTTCATTTGTAGACATTCTTTTAGCTGTGTTGTAATGGTCCAATGTGAGGTCAGAAATTCTGTAATGATAAATTAAAAAAAAAAAAAAAACACAGAAATTTGAACTAGACTAATTAATTACTGCTACTTTGAAAAAAGTCAAACTGTTACATTTTGACAGCATGGTTTCTATACAAATACAATTGTTTTTTGTTTTCAAGATCATCATTCTACTCAGATATTCTGAACTAGTGTGATTACTACTTTTTAGTGTTCTTGTTAAGTGCAATCGAGTCAGTTCCATCTCAATGGAGATTCTATGCACAACAGAACAAAGCACTGCCCAGTCCTGCACATCCTTACAATTATTTAAGTTTGAGTACATTGTATCAGTCCATCTCATTGGGAGTCTTGCTGTTTTTCACTGGTCCTCCACTTTACCAAGCACGATGTGCTTCTCTAGGACTGGTACCTCTTAACATCTTGTTCAAAGAAAGATGAAGCCTCATCATCTGTGCTTCTAAGGAGTATCCTGACTGCACTTTTTCCAAGACAGATTTTTTTGTTCTTCTGATAACCCATGGTACTTTCAAGATTCTTTTCTAAGACTGTAATTCAAATGCATTGATTCTTCTAAAGCCTTCCTTACTCATTGTCTAAGTTTCACATACATATGAGGCAATTAAAGATATCATGACTTGGGTCAGGTTTACCACAGTCCTCAAACTGGCATCTTTGTTCTTGAACATTTGTGCAGCAGATTTACCTAAGGCAAAATGTTATTTGAATTCTTAACTGCTGCTACCATGAGTGTAGATTGTGAATCCATGCAAAACGAAGTCTTTGACAACTTCAATCTTTCTTCCTTTTATCATGGTGTTACTTATTGGTCCAATTGTGAAGATATTTGTTTTCTTTATATTGATGTTCAATCCATGCTAAAAGCTGTAGTGTTTGATCTTCATCAGTAAAATTTTCAGTGTTAAAGAGTGGGAATTCCGCAAACCAGCCTATTTAAATTCTAAACTGAACTATTCCGTTAATTCCTATATATGGCAAATTTATGCCACTTCTGATAGCTTCCTTTTCCCAAACTGTTCAAAATAAAACGTCTCCCATTGGCTAATGCCTGTTTATCATCTGGGATATTTGGATTCACAGAGTTAGGCTCTGATAAAAGTATCTATTACTATTTGTCCCTCCACCAAACCATTTACTGCCTAGTAAACTCCTCGGTGTGGCACTTTGGGTTAATGTACTGGACTGCAAGGTGGGTTCGAAACCAAAAGTCAGCACTTCAAGCTCACCAACTGCTCCTCGGAAACCCTATAATACAAGGTGGCTATGAGTTGAAACCAACTCGACGACACTTAACAAAACAATAACAACAAACTCTTTGCAGGAGGGGATTACGTCTGTATTTATCGTCGTCGTGATGTGCTGTGGAGTGGTTTCCGACTCATAGCGACCCTGTACAGTTTCCCAGGCTATACATCTTTACGGGAGCACAAAGCCTCATCTTTCTCCCACAGAACAGGTGATAGTTTTGAACTGCCAACCTTAACTGCAGCCTGATTTGTAACCACTACGCTACCAGAACTCCTTATGTCTGTATTATTCACTCTTTTATTTGAAAATCCTAAAAGCAAGAAAGACCGTAATTGAATAAAGGCAGAAATATTGTGTAAAATAACATTCATTATTAACAAACACAGAACTTCAGTATACATTTCATATGTATTTAGTAGTGATAGTGGCTATCCAGAAAACAAATTTAAAACTCTGGGGGAAGGAAATGGATAGGTTTCTGCCATTAGAGTCATTAGAAAGAAAGACTCATTACCGATGTTGATAAAACTTCTGATTTATTTATTCATTTAATTTACTCAAGAGGGCAAAAAAACAATGAATTTTAAAGCCTTATTAGCATAAGAACAAAGCTATTCTAATATGCTCATTATAACAACAGTTATAAAAGTAAGTGAATAAGGTGATTTGGAAACTTAAACAGAAAAACTAGGTAAAGATTATTAGGGGGAAAAGTTGATACCTTAACAAAAGGCAATAAAACTAAGCATTTAAGTATATAGATTCTCTTAAATATTTTGGATAAGGCAAATGAGAAATGTCTTATTCCTAATAAGTGGATATACACTATGTACTGGTTGAATCTTAAATATTAATTATTTAGAGAGTAAAGGAATTTAAATTTAGTAAGAGCTATCAATGTCCATAGTTAGCAGATATAAGCTGCTCGTTGGGGTCCTTCTCTTTTAGTTTGCTCAAAGCTAAATTTCCTATTTAAAAAGAGACCTGTTATAACTCTTACTTTCTTGTGCTGAGGCAATGTGGATGAAGACACAGGAGACATGAATATGTTATTTACTGGCATTTACACAGGTGTCAGGAGCATTGGAACACGTATATTTGACCTGTTTTCTCTAGTTCAGGAATGGATTAGAGATTGGGATATCATTGTCTTATTGGAAGACAAACAAAATAACTTGAGTCCACCATGTTCTTGGTAGCCTCAGCCTCTCTTTTCCTTCTCCCCACATCTTTCTGCTCTGGATCACCTAATTCATCACACTAGATAGGAGAGGAACTGGGTTTTAAAAAGCATTTTAAAAAGAAAAGTATGACCAAAAATTTTGTCTTTTCTAAATGTTGTATGGTAAATCATAATTCACTTTTAAATATAGTTTATAAACGGATACATTGCCAATACCTGAATTGACAGTGCTAACAGACAGCATAAGCTACTTAGAATAGTGATTTGATACGCTGTTGTCGTGGACTGTTGAGTCAGTTCTGACTCATAACAATCCTATGCTTAGCAGTCAAAATGTTTTTGCTAAAATCTTTTAAATTATTGTTATAATTGAAATTCTTTCTTCCAAATGAAATTTCCTATTAAACATCAGAATATAAAAGAACAAAGAAATATGCAATAATAATAAATACTATATTTCAGACATTTTTAACATTTAATAATTTACGTTTAAAATTTCTTTAAGAATTTAACAAGATACAGGGATGAACGTAGCAATCCTTTAACACCCTGTTTGTTTCAGATGGCAGTATCAACAAATCCCTGATGAAGAAATAAATAGTAGTCGCTGTCACTATCTCACATGAGCAAATATATATAGATCTCAATGCTCAAAGACATTAAAAGGCAAACAGTTGTGTTGAGTCTATTCTGATTGATGAAAACCCCATGAGTATCAGAGTAGAACTGTGCTCCAAGGGATAGTCAATGACTGATTTTCTGGAAATAGATTGCCAGACCTTTCTTCCAAGGAACTTATGGATGGATTTAAACTGCCACCTTTTGGTTAACAGGAAAGCGGTTATTTATATATGCCATAACAAAGGGTTTTAAAGAGTTAACAACTCCTTAGTAATAGGACCCTAAAGTCAATCAGATGTACAGAAATGATAAATTATGGGTTTTTTGCTCTGTAATCTGGCAGTCAAAATTAACATATATGCTACACAAGATGTGTAGGAAAAACATTTATTTATTTCTGATTGTTTTTAAAAACAAGGGACAGGGAATAACATTCGTGGGGGGAAATTCAGAAAGCAATTTCAAGGCTCCATAAGTGTTATCTTTATAGCTTAATTTCAGCTTCTTAATGTAACTTAAATGTGGAGTTTAAAGAGAAACTAATGTACTGGAGAAAATCTTTCAAAACATACCAGCGTGTTTCAATGTGAATAAATTTGCTTTGTACATTATTTTTCATAATGTTTCTTCACAGAAAATTACCAGAGCAAGTTGAGTTTAAACATGGACTTTCTCTAATATCAGTTCTTCTTTCTGGTGCTCTTTAAGTATACTTCATAGAAACACAGGCTAGGTCCTAAAATTTTCTGTGTGCAGGGTTGAAGTTGCAGAAAGAATTAAAAACTTAGATCAGGCTCATGTACTGTGTAACTAAACTATGTTCCCTTCTATCATCTTGACAAATACACCTTTCAAAATGACATGAGGGACAGGTTTACAGTTGGAATTCTTGGTCTCTTGGGGCACTATGTTTGATCATAGTGGCACAGACACAGCAAGTTGGAGCCCAGAGCCTGGTGCCCCTTCTCTTCCCACCCCAAGCTCAAATCCATTAAAGATGAATGGCTCCTCTCCTGGATAGGCTCACCCAATTTGCTGTAATTCACTTTCAAATAGCTCAGAGAGGTGGGGCTCAGGATGGGACAAGGCTACAGCCCTGCTAGATGTGAGTTTTTAAAGAAGTATGTTGTTGTTGTTAAGTGCCGTCAAGTCAATTCCGACCCATAGCGACCCTGTATAGGGTTTTCCAAGGAGCAGCTGGTGAGCTTGAACCACTGACCTTGCAGTTCAATAGGCTTTGCAGCGCCACACTAGGACTCAACTGGGGTTAATTGGAATGAAATGATATTATAATCATAAAGTTCATCTTCATATCAACCAGCAAAACATGTTTATAAGTCTTTAAGATCTTTCTGTACTAATAGAAAATATATTATTAAAGAAAGATCCTGTTCCTTCTTGAGCTCCTCAGTTAAATGTGAGGTCATTTTACTTTGCAGTCAACCTAACTGAGGCAATGCTAGAAAAGACTGCAGGAAGAGATATCTGATGCCTTTTAGTTAAGCATAATGTTTTTGCAGTCCCTCCTACAGTAGCATGCATCACCAACTGTTCTATTGTATTGCTGAATAGTATTCCTTTGTAAGGCTGTATCATATTCGTTTACCCATTTATCTAGTTGAGGGACATTTGTATTGTTTCCAGTTTGGGACTACTGTGAACAATCTTGCTATGAACATTGCAGTAAAGTCTTTGTGTAGACATTTTGTTTTCATTTCTCTGGGATACCCAATTCCGAGGATGTAATTTGTTGAGTTATATATCGCTGCAGGATAATGTGTTGGACCATAAGATCAGTATGAACCACAAGGTCGGTAGTTCAAACTCACTAGCTACTCTTCAGAAACCCTATACAGGATTGCTGTGGGTCAGATGGCATTTAACAACAACAACATAGTAAGTTCATGTTAATTTTTTAAGTAACTGCTAAAAAGTTTTCCAAACTGGCTGAACTATTTTATTTATTTATTCTACCATATTCCTACACTCAATATATGAGATCTCCAGTTGTTCCATAATCCTCACAAACATTTGGTACTCTTATAGCTATTCCAGTGCATGCAAAGCAGATATCTTTGTAGTTTTAATTAGTACTCCAGACTGACTAATGATGAGGAGCATCTTTCCATGGACTCATTGTTGTTGTTAAGTGCCATCGAGTCGGTTCCGACCCATAGCGACCCTGTACAGAGTTTCCGAGGGTGTAAATCTTTACGAGAGTAGAAAGCCTCATCTTTCTCCCGCGGAGCGGCTGGTAGTTTCGAACCGCTGACCTTACGGTTCGCAGCCCGATTCATAACCACTACGCTACCAGAGCTCCTTAGCCATTCCTATATCTTCTGATAAAATAGCTATTCAGATCTTTTGCTCTTTTAAAAAAAATTGGATTTTCCTGTTATTGAATTATGAGTATTCTTTATATATGTGAATTTGATTTTAAAGAGTAAAACATCAAAGAGACTGTGCACGGATGGCCTGTAATGCTATCAAAAAGTTCATAATATTAACAATATGACAATGAAAGAATAAGTGGACATTTTTTCTCTACCTATAATAACTGTTTTTTTTTTTTTATATTCTTCCTTAATAATAATAATAAAAAAAAATACTAACAGTGACCTGTAATGTGGGTTATAAAGGGCTATCTGTTGTTTATACTATCAAGGAATGTGCATGCCAACATTCTGACAGTTAGGCTTCTGACAGTTGGTAACTTTCACTAACCACTAAGATGACTCCTTAATGGACTAGGTCTAGGTAGTTAGGGATCACAGCTAGATCTCAAGATGTGACTCTTAGAGCATTCTGTAGGGAGTGAAAGGGTCAGAGACAGACTAGATGAAAAGAGATTTCCCCTAATCTCCTGGTATAGAAGCAGGGTGGGGACTTCACCAGCTCTATCATACAACCTGACACATGGGTGCATAAGGGAAAGTGGAAAAGGTTTTCATTTAGTCTCCAGATCATAGTCCCAACTGGGGAAGAACTCATCCTGAAGGAAGTAATAGTTGGGGTATACCAGCGCTACTGCAAACCACAAGGTCAGCAGTTCAAACCTACCAACTGATCCTTGAAAATCCTATATAGGATTGATACCAGTTGGAATAGACTCAATGGCACACAACAACAACAATAACCTGTACTATAGCCCTTGGGAGGACTAACTTTGAGTACCTACAATGTGGGATATCCTGGATCTTTTATTCTGGGAAACACAGAAATTTAGAACATCAAGAAAGAAGTATATATAACCAAAAGAGCATTCAAAGTCAGACCTAAACAGGAGATTTGTAAAAGTGGAAGAGAGCTAATAATGGCCACTTCATCAATAGAAGGGACTTTAAAAGACAAAGAAGTTGAAACTGTTGGAGCATATGAATCTCAATATCAGGTTATTACAAGACATGACTTAGTTAAAAAGTCGACTGATCTAAGCAGAGATGAGTTCAAGATGGCAGGACTTCAAGCCGTAAGGGACAAATACATGTTCTCCACCTCAGAGAAGAGATGTTCTGCCTTCAGTGAAAACAGCTGAGCCACGTAGATAGCGCGCCTGTGGAGGAGATAAGGGCCTTGCTGGTAGGGGTTCTAAGGAAGCAACTCCTGTTATATGATCTACACATTCTTGAAAATGTCAATCCTGGAAGACATGTCTTTAAAAAGTTGGGACAGAAAATGAAAATATTACACATCATGCTATAATGACTATATGGTACAAGAGCTACAATGTGGTGTATGTAATGTTGCTATCACCAAAAATTAATAAAACATAGACAATTCTTAGTACTTGATTCAAAATTCAATTCAACTCAGTGTGGTACTTGGACCAGACATGCAACTATCAGAGATGGGTAAAGTGTTGAGAGGGTGTGAAGATGGCATCCCACACAAAAATAAATGAATGAATAAAATAAGAGAAAGAATACATTTGAACTTATTTAAATCTTAAGACCTTTTTCACAGGTATGTTACTCTTAAGCTGTTTCTGTCACATTGCAGATACTGAAACAAATAAATAAGACACACTTTAAATGTACTAAATGTACTAGATTTTAAAAGGCTTTCTTCATTTTACTACACACTAATACAGAACGAACAGCTAGAAAAAACAGTTTGACTTTTATAATTGAAGCAGTTCCTTAAAGAACCAGATATATTTGTTAAAGTCATGCAAGAAAATGCCAACTGATAGTTCATCTCCCATTCCCTGCCTCCCTCCCTGCTTTCTTTCTACTCCACAAGCCATCTTCATGTACTGCACAGTAATCCATTACAATATGTTCCAACATCTGCCTCCCCATATGATGCATGACCTATTCGATTGACCCTTTTTATGCTGCTCCAGACTTGCTGTTCATTACTGTGGGAAGATGAACACTATGCATCTATTCCTGAGGTCACCAACCAGTAAATACATCTCCATTTGGCAAGGTAAGGACACTAACTGGAAGACTCCTCAAATCTCTGTATATATCTATCAGTAGCTACACATGTATCTTTAGTTAGTTTAATTTCGAGAAGAAAAAATACTGATAAAATTTCTTTCAAAGTAACAATGAAAAAGAAATGCTTGTTCACCAAGGAGGAAAAAAATTATGTTGTTAAAAAATACTCAATATTTAATAAGGAAAACTGAGTATTTATTATCAGACAGATTGCTAAAGCAAACACTTCACTTTGCATAAGTTTCTAATTGTGCAATCCTTGTTCATTTTATCTCCATAGATTGAGGAATAATTGTAATCGAACCATTAAAAAAAAAATCCTGAGCGTTCTAACTCAACATAAAACTATAAAAACATTCTCATTTCTAAACCACATACTTGCTGGATGATTGAAATTATTTGGCAGATATAGGAAGATTAACTACAAGAACCAGAATTTTCACAGTGACTGTAATGTGCCAATTACTTGACTAGGAGCTTACATGCTATTTAATGGATCACACAATGTTATGTTTCCAGTGTGAGAATCAAAGCTCACAGTGCTTCAGTAGCAGTCCTTGCATGGTGCAAACAGTGAACATGAATGGCTACAAACCAAAAGGTTGGAAGGTCAAGGCCACTCAGAGGTGCCTTTGAAGAAAGGTCTGGCAATCTAATTCCAAAAATTAGTCATTGAAAATCCTATGAATCACAGTTCTACTTTGACACACATGGGTTCACCATGGTAGCAATGCTACTAAGGAAAAAAGCTGTCCAAACTTAAACATTGTCTGATGAATTCTTCTCCTTTTATAACAGTGAGATATAGGTAGAATACTCCTACATGTTGGTTAATGAAAACAGGCATTTCCTATAGCTACTGAGTCACAAACAAGAGTTTTCAATGCCTGCCGTTACAGGCTTTAGAAGTAAGAGACTTCTTAAACCATTATGGACAAGATTCTACTCTCCCAGAAAATAATCCCACAGCCCTTTAAGATTTTATTTACGTTGTTTTATTGTTGCCGGTATTTTACTGCTAGCACTAATAGGCAGCATTTAAGATGAGTTAAAAAAATAAATCAATAAACTCTTTCTTAAGGAATCCCACAGCAACCAACACCCTGTTTCCCTCCCTTTCTTTCTTTTTTTTTTCTTCTTCTTGTAAACCTTTAAAATTCAGAAAATATTACATATTGCTATTAGTGTTGACATTTTGAGTGCACCAATTAAGATAAGTGAATGTAAATTTCAGAGGAATATAGACAAAGAGCAGTAACAACAGCAACAATAATAATCGTAATAGGTAAAGTTTGTACAATGTTTACTTTGTGCCAGGCTCATGAACTAGCTCTCAGAATCTTCTCAACAACCCTAGTAAATCGGCAAGACACGTATTCTATAGAGGAGGACACTGTAGTGCAGAGAGATTAGAAACCATTTGTCCCGAGTCACACATGTAAGAGACAGAGCTAAGAACAGAACCTAAGCCTTTTTGACTTTCTACAGAGTTCATCCCCTTAATTATCATGCCTTCTGAACTTCGTGTTCTACTTACAATACATTAATTGGGTCTGTGGTCTTGGATCAAAGTGATGGACAAAGCTGGAGAGGGGAAATATAAGAGTATTTCTGACAAAAACTTGGTAAGAATCCCACTAAGGGGGATTAAAGAAAGGAAAGAAGTGAGAAGTATCTGTGAGGAAATTTCTTCCAAGCATCTTGTATCTGTTACCCTTCTCTTCAACATTCAGCAAAATTGTTTCAGCTTGACTTTATTTTAAATTAGCTAGTATATGCTTTTTACATTTATCCATTTCAAGAATGTTAGGGTACAATCTTATGAAGTATGGAGAAGTTATTAGACATACTATCTTCTTTGGCCATTTATCCTTTCATTCACTCAGAAAACTATAAAGTGCTAATGTTATTCTAGATCCTTCACAGCATAGATCTTACAGTCTGGAGAAGGAGAAAACCATCAATGAAAAAATTATACAAATGAAATGTAAAATTGTAAGTGTAATAATATTATAAAATAGAAATGGAAGGTGTTAGGAGAGGATGTTTAAAAAAAAAAAAACGCTTGAAAAAAAGATATAAGATGGTTGAAAAAGAACAGGAAGTCTTTCCTATAAATAAAATTACTTGGAGGTCAGAAAAATGAGGTGATATGCAAGAAGGAAAAAGTAATGGCAGAACAAACTTGTGGGGGTAGAGAACATGATAAATATGAGACATTGGAAGAAAGCCAGTGAGGCATCAGTGTGGTAGGAGAGATACCTTTAAAGGTAATGAGAAGCTAAGGGACTTTAGTAAAGAGGTCATATTTAGACTTGTATGCCCATAAGATTTTTCTAGATATAATATGGAGAGGAGTCCTGATGTGGAGCTGCGAGATCTTGCACTGGAACTCAGGGTAGGTTTGAACCACAAGGTCGGTGGCTCAAACTCACCAGCATCTCCTCGGAAACCCTCTACAGGGTCGCTATGAGTCGGAACCGACTTGACAACACTTAACAACAATAGTCACTTTTGTAAATGATGCATCATAGATTAAAAATCAATTATACAATAAATCTTGATAAATAATTTTCAGTGTTCCAAATCTCCTTTATTTAAATATTTTCTCTTCCTTGTAAAATTTGTAAGAACTTAATCACATAAATATTTTTTGCTTCAAGTTATGATCAGTGACCTTGATTTTTCTAAACCATTTGAAAAAGAATAAGAAAGGCATAGTATAAATTAGTCATTTGCACTATCCAAATAACTTGTAACTCCTATATAAATTAAAGTAACAAAAGCACCCTCTCCTAGCACCTTGCAATTTACAATGTGCTTTGACTTTCATTAACTCCTTTCATCACAACAGGTATCCTTTTCAAGTGCACAGGATGTATTTTTCATATATCATCAAAGTAGTCTAAAGAAATAACCAACTATTGTAACTTCTGCTCTCCTGTAATACACGCAGATTGATTGATTCATTCATTCATTCAATAAATATTTATGTGCCAAGCACTGCTCTAGATATTTGACATGTATCTGGGAACAAAGATCTGTCTCTGCTTACAAAATGATTTTTAATTAGTTTCTGGCAAAAAGATTTGTAAGCACTTAATTTTTTGTTATAACTACCTAATTGCTGTCTAATATCTCTCCAACTGACACTATACATTACTTATAATTTTTTAGGATTTATCATTTATATGGCCCATGACTCTCAACTTTCATAACCAAATGTTGCTTTCATGGGTATTGAGGTCATTCTTAAAAATACAGGACTGAGAGAACATTAGGCAGTCACTGTTTACGAAGACCACAGTAAGCCTTACTTCTTTAGAAACGTTTCCTTCCTATTTTGTTTGTATGTGCTAGTTCATTTTGCATACTTACTCACAAGCCCAGCATTAAAAGGGAGAAGGAGTCCTGTAATTTTAAAGTAAGGGAAGCTCAGAAATAATGGATTCTTTAAAAAAAACATTTCCTAAAAACTATCCCAAGTTGTGAAAGCAAAATATAAATACAAGGGAAAGCCAAGAGAACCCAGTTCTAAATCAACCAGCCCAGCAATGCCCCTTGTGAGTCAGTGGTTACTCTGAAACAGGAGTTTGGAGATCACACGGACCAAACTCATTGGCTTTGCAAAAATGACTGCATTTGCCAGTTCCATGGTGGGAGGTACTTCTCTCTTTTCACTTTTCCCTCCTTCTCCAAAGCCAGCTTCTTTTTCATATTCAGATGACTCTTTCTAAGCTCAATCCTGTTTCAACTGTCACTCTTTGCATCATGGAAAGATAGATGGGGCACACCAACCCCAACCTACGTGACCTTTGGATGTGACAAGAGTTTTAGGTCAGCCTTGCTAAATGGAGGCCTTGGTGTATCGAGACATGCCTTGGGGTAAAATTTACAGTGAATTTATTATCTCCCAATGCCCTTTGGACTGCTTCCCACCATCAAACACCATGGCAGCACTTGGAACAGGAAGAAATACATTAACTGGAATCTGATCGTTTTAAAAGGTTACAGCTGCCCAAATATAATTTAATTTCATACTTGCCCTTTGAGGGTTTGGTGTATATTTTCATTTTATGACTGCAAATGATAAAGCTCTTAAGATTCCAGGCAATAAAAAGAAGAAAAAAAGTATTTTAAGGGTTAGAAGTCTATTCAGTTCATACTCAATGAGTGAAGTGACAAATTAGCTTTCTTAAAAAAAATCTAATATTTCTCTTTTTTATTTGGGCCATCTCTTAGTGCTCTTCTTATTCTACATTTCCATGTTTGGCTGAAATCAGTATATGAACACCAACTTCATATCTTAGTCAGCTTGAAGTTAAAAGAGTGATCAAAAATTGAAGATGAAGTCAATATGATATACAGTGAAAATACTCTACTATAGAACATATGTACTTTTCTAGCAGAGTTTTTTCTCTTATAATTACCCATTAAAGTATATCATCATCATATCAATTTACCATTTATTTTGTACTTTACTTTGCTAATATATCATATTTTCAAATGCTTTAATAAAAGGTTCATATAATCCTCAGTAAATACTGTCATATTCTCTCATTAATTTAATTTATAAATATTACTATTACTTTATTGACAGTAAGGATATTTTATTACTAATGTTATAAATAAATCAGAAAAGATACATAACAAAATTCAGATAAATATCATCTTTGAATTTTATATTGTTTTAGTCACCGAAACAAGCAAAAACCCCACGTTTCCTCTTTCCTATTAACTCAATATTTTGCCAGAGAGTAACAGTTCTTCAAATACCAATCCAATAGAGTTTGAGGCAATGCATATTTTGGATCCACTAATAGCAAAAAGACAAGCCTCACTGTGAAATTTTTAACCCATGTAGGTCAAACTCAATTTATAGTGTTATGAGTTGGAACTGTGGGTTGGAATCGACTCGACAGCATTTAACAACAACACATTTTGTATGGGCAAATTTTAATTTCATGTCTATATGTTATTATTGTTCTAATGTGTGTATACACACCCACCACTCATCTCTTCTTTCCTTTAGTCAACAAATATTTCTGGAAAGTTATTGAGCTAGTTCCTGTGAAGTTTTCACTTTAAAAAAAATACTAAGAGTATTATAAAGGGTTATTTACAAAATAAGAAAAGCAGAGAAGTACAAAGAATCAGCACTCGACAGGTCAAGCTCACCAGCGGATCCTTGGAATCCCTATACAGGGTCCTTACAACATACAACCGACTCGATGGCACTTAAACTACAACAACATAATGCTTAAATAATTAGGCAATGATCAGCTAATACATTTTGTAGGAGTCCTGGTGTGGCGCTGCGGGCTAATGCGTTAGACAGCAAAGTCATTTGAACTACAAGGTTGGTGGCTGAAACTCACCAGCTGCTCCTTGGAAACTCTATACAGGGTCGCTGTGGCTTGGAATCGACTCAACAGCATTTAACAACAACACATTTTGTATGGGCAAATTTTAATTTCATGTCTATATGTTATTATTGTTCTAAGCGTTTTGCATGTTAACATGAGGCAGGTAATACTAATATCCTCATTTATTAATTATGAGAATGATTCCTGGTAATATTTCCTTTTTTTTTTTTTTCAGTTTTTCCACTTTAGGCAAGCCTTTGAGTGCTGTTGTGGTAGGATAAATAAGCTTGTATGATAAGCACTGATTGGACTGCTAATCAGCTGTTCAAACGGAGCAGTCGCTCCTCAGAAACCCTATACAGAGTCACTATGAGTCAAAACCAACTCAACGGCACTTAAGAACAAGAAGCCAGAACTTTAATATTTGTTGATTGAAAGAAGGACGAATGAATGGAAGAGAAAAAGGACAAGTACTATCTCCCCTTACCATCCACAATAAGAAGTAGTTAAGAACATTCGTATTTGAGTCTCAGTAACCATTATAGGTTATTTTCCCCAAGTTAAGACTAAGGATTAGAGATTCTAGTGATTACTTAGACTCAAGCACAAATGTTTCTCTTAAATACTTCTTATTTGGGATAATAACAGGAGAAACTACTTGATCAATTATCATTTACACTTCCATTCATGCATCCTTCTTTCAGTCAACAAATATTACACTACTACAAATAATACACACTACAATTTGGTATAGAGATGTAGGATAAGCAATAGACTGCTAACCAAAAAGTAAACAGTTCAAACCCACCAGCTATTCTTCAGAAATCCTATACAGGGTCACTATGAGTCTGAACCAATGCAACAGTACTTAACAACAAGAAGCTTGGTAATGTGGGAAAAAGTAAATAACTAGTCATGGGATATTTTCCTGAAGTTTTATTAAACAGCCTTCATTTTCTTATCCATTTTTACTTCTTTCCAAGAAAGGATGAGGAAAACTGGGAATTACTAAATGCAGATTATAAAGATTTATTTAAAATTTCTACAAAATGTAGACTTGATCTCTCTCTCTCTCTAACATGTCCACAAGATAGAATGAATTACACATGGTTGGATGCGCAGGAAAGCAGGTAGCCAGGGCTCACCACCTACCACTTCAGATAGTAAGAGTATACAGTAATGATAGTCAGCTATCATATAAACATGGTGAAAAGCAGGTCTGTTTCAGATGATGCTAAGAAACCACTTTTACTATAAAAGTAATGAAGGTAGTGCTTTCACCCTCGCATTTTTACTTGCCTAAAGAATTTACATTTCTTTCCTACTCTCTGAAACTTACTATGAAAATTTCCAACTCTAATGGCAGTGAGAAGTGGTCTAAGTTAAAGTTTCCATGGCTAACATCTAGGATGTTATCAATTATATTTATACACACAGACATTTTTTTAAAAAGTCCAGAGAGCATTTTCTCTGATATCCTCCATTCTTGCTATTTGGTATTCCCAATTACAGCTCTTGATTTATCTAGATTGCAGTTATAACTGTTTAGTCAGCATGCAAATATTTCTAAAGTAGGTGTGCTCCTCATTTTTCATCAATTGTGAGAGAACAAAATAGCTTACTGGTGTGGGCCTGTAGGATAAGCATTGGACTGTTATTCACAAGGTTGGCGATTCAAACCCACCAGCTGGGTCATCATGAGTTGGAACTCAGTTGACGGTGAGTCCTGGTGTGGTGCTGTGGGTTAATGCGCCACACTGCAAAGCCATTTGAATTGCAAGGTTGGCAGTTCAAGCTCACCAGCTGCTCCTTGGAAACCCTATACAGGGTCGCTATTGGGTCAGAAATGACTCGACGGTACTTAACAACACTGACAACAAAATAGCTAATGTCCCAGAACTTGATGAAGAAGAGAGAGGAGGAAAAGAGAAAGAGCAAGAAGAAAAGAATGGAATTAACAGAAGACAGTTAAAAGCAGGGGGGAGAGAAGGGCAGGGAAAGGAAGAAGAAAGGAAGACTGATTCAAAAACAGGAGCCGAAATATTTTTAGAGTAAATTCCTGTTTAAAATATCTAGAACTTGTAAGAACCAAAAATATTTTGGTACCCCCATCAATTTGCTATTGCAGTAACACCTCTGGATGTTTTGAAAACCTGAAGCCAAGCCCTCAAGAAAGGCATGGGTGAGGAAGCCAACAGGGGAATCACAGACTGAGCCAAGAAACTTTGGATTCCGGAGGGATCACCTGCCTTCATGAAGGGAGCATGCTGCGGGCTATTTTCATAGCACCTCTCCTTGGGATTACCCAAAGAGAAATCTATCTCACTGGTATTGGAGAATGCATCTTGATATTTTTTGAGCAGATACTACTGGACTTAGAGTCCTTTTCCTTGCTGCCATCTTTCTACCTACCCCATTTTATCTAGACTAGATGGGGTAAAAGCAAGATGGCTCACCTCTGTTGTATTTCATCCTCTAACTCTTAGTGTTACCTCCATCTGGGATGAAACAACTCTAATCTCCCCATAGGAAACCTGCATTTGGTTCCTTTAGGGGCTATCTACTACTAGGGAGCTTCAGAAGCCTTTAAGCACTTACTTTTCAACAATAACAAATATGGTACCTGGTTTGGTGTATTAATGGCAGGGTCTTAACACACAGTAAGGTAGAAGGGTTGATTCTACATTTTATTTCTATTTCATACTCATACTCCATGTACTCAAGTCAATGTTAAGATTTAGTTTTGGTAATCCCAAATTAAATTGTTATTGTTGTTATGTGCCGTGGAGTCGGTTCCGACCCATAGTGACCCTGTACAGGGCTTCTGGGGCTGTAAACCTTTACAGGAGCAGAAAGCCTCATCTTTCTCCCACGGAACAGCTGGTAGTTTTGAACTACTGACCCTGAGGTTCACAGCCCGATTCATAACCACTACGCTACCAGAGCTCCTTTAAGTAATCTATGGTTAATTCTACCACTAATTGGGGTGCAAGGAAGACCAGACATTCAAAGGGACAACAAAAGCCCTCAAAATCAGGACTGAAATTTGAAACCAAGCAAACCTTTTCAATCCATGCTGGTTGAGGGATTAGGCTGACTCCAATCAAATAGCCGATGCAAAATCAGAACAGTCTTTTGCCACAAACCCTTGCTGGGACATATGATTTCTCAGACCCATGCTCAAGAACACTATCTGAAAAAAAATCGACTGTTAAGGATCTACAATGAACACTGTCATACACTTTTCTATGTCCATTTCAGAACCAAGCACCATTAAAATAAGCACTGAAAAGATTTATAGCTTTATACTACTTTGATGCCAGCTGTTCAGATTGTTCAAAATAAGAATCAAATTATCATTTATTTTGGATGGCCCTTATTTTCTTGTGCATGAACATGTTCTTAGGTTGCCTATGAATGGGTCTAACTTACTCATTTTTCTTCTCATTCCAAGGCAGCATACTGGTAATAATGTTCATTTTCTAACCAAAATGAATCTTCATTGAGCTTGACTAATAAATTCAAGCTTCCAAAGCATTTCGTTTGAGTGCTTCACGTCCAAAATTGCCTCATCACCCTTCTCCCATTTCTTCCTTGCCTGTATATGGATACACACATTCATGAATCAAGGAAGTCTACTTGAAGGTGCAAAGACTCCAGGACTTCTGATTTTTTTTTTTTTTTTTTGCATTAGTGCTTATTTTACTTCATTTTATCCCTTCCTCTAGGAGCTACAGAAAGAACAATTATTCTTATATGTATTTTACAAATAAAAATGGTGTCGTGGAGAGATTAAATGACTTGGCAGCAGATTCACACAATTCAGAGGTAGGCTGAGACTAGAACCCTTAATTCATTTCTGTCTTTGTTTAGCAATATCGAGGTCTAGAAGTGATCATGCCCTAGGTATCCATTCTTGTCAAAACTCCTCATTATAAATAGGACAACTTTCCAACAACACAATGGCTTTCCCATCAAAGAAGAAAGTTTGTGTGTAAATTTCAGCATCATTTAAGGAAAAACAAATAGAAACAAAACCAACAATTCTAGTAACTCTTATGGCATGGAAATACATTTTTGTTTTTACTTTTTAGATAAAATTGAAATGTATGTGATTTGTAACCTGACATAGAGAAAAATAGGTGTTTATATTATCAGAGTTTTTTTCATAAACAATTCTTGCTTGCATTAATTAATAAAGGGAGTCTAGCTGCCAAAGCAGATGATCAACCAAAGATGAGTTAAGATGCATTTCTTGATTTGCCATTCATCTTTGTACTACACAACATAATTGTGGTATTCAAGAAAATTACCTTCTCACTTGAAATATGGAAGAATTTGGTAGGCTTGTTTCTAGCAGTGGAAAACCCTTGAGTCCAACAGATAATGATGAATCTGATACCAGCTATTTAGGACTGACTTCCCATGTTATGCTGGTGTGCTAAGCATGTTACATTGACCATCTCAACCTTCACAATATGTTTATCACTTAGGAAAAATATTATACTATTTCACATATGAAGAAACTGAGGAAGTTTCAGTAACTTGATAAAAAATGTACATAAATAAGTTCTGTCTCTATTTCAAGCTCCTAACTCATTATACCACATACGTTTAAATATTACTTATTTGTGAGCTGTATCATAACATTTTTAATTGTACAAATAAAATTTGGGGAATCATGTATTAAAGGAAACAGCACTTTAGTCATCTATTGGTTTCTATACTAGGATGCATGTTCAAAACAAGATATATTATATTACAGTTTCATACTGTATTTACTACAAGCTTGTTGTCTTAGAGGACATTAAAACATTCAGACTTAAAATTGACCTGCAAGTAAACAAGATGCAAGACAAGCAAAACCAAGTTCAGAATAAAAGTGAATGTGTAAACGCTTTTCTTTCTTTCTTCTTCTTCCTTCCTCCTCCTTCCTCCTCCTTCCTCCTTCTTCCTCCTCCTTCCTCCTCCTTCCTCCTCCTTCCTCCTCCTCCTCCTCCTCCTTCTTCTTCTTCTTCTTTTGTTTTTGTTTAAATGTCTTAATTTGTCTCCTGGATATTATCATATGCTTTGTTATACTATTTCTAATAATTTTAAATGAACAACATTCAAACCAAAGAAAAACATTCAAGGTAAATCTCGTCATATGAAAACTACTTCGAGCACATATGTTTGAAGGCACAGGAATTATAGAGAGAGAGTACAATATAGACCAATTTCTGATGGAAACATATTCCTGTTATCTGAAAGAAAATATTATAAATGCAGACTTAAACAGTTTGTGTTTGACTATTAACCTAATGGCTGCTGGTTTTAATCTAGCACTTTAGGACAAGCACTGTACTACTAAATATAAGGTTGGTGGTTCAAGCCCACCAAGTGCTCCTTGAAAACCCTATGAGTCATAATGACTCAAAAGCACTTAACAACAACAACATCTGGCATTATGAAAGAAAAGTCTGATTCTGTTAAGATTACACCCAAGAAAACCCCACTGAACAGTTCTACTCGAACCATAAATTGAAATAGACTCAACAGCTAAGGCGTATAAATGTGCTGTTAAGTACTGAGGAGTCAGTTCTGACTCATAGTGAGGCTGTATAGGGTTTCTGAGGAGCAGCTGGGTGGCTTGATCCACTGACCTTGTGGTTAGCAGTGCAGTACTTATCATACAGTGCCACATCAGGGCTAAAGGATTTAAAATATTTTCTATACTTCTGCCTCATTAACAAAACAAACAAACAAGGAATTGTAATTGTCACTATTACTTCTTTTTCATAATACGTTCTTACTTCTGTTAGTAGTAAAAGCAAGAGTGGACATTGTGGTAATTTTCATGTTAGAGACATTAATTATACTGATGTGATGCTCACTGCAACAAATAATTTGAGAACATACTTTGAGTCTAATGCTTTTCTTTCTGTATACTTCCTTCATCCACAGCATGACTAGGCATAAAAAAGGAGTATGTTGGTAAGGTCAGGGTTAAGAATTATGTGACAAAATAGGGTTCACCTTTCTCCCCCCTTTGTTTTCATGTCTTCATTGTAGCAGGAAAATATTAAGCAACTTTCACAGAAGAATCTGAAAATGTGCTGGGCTAGCTTTTACTTTATTCTTTAGTGGAATAGGACAGGACTCTATTTTCAAGTCTCGTGATGACACTTGCCAACCAAACACAGTTCCAAAATTTTCTTCTTGGTCCTTCTCTCAGAACAGCTCATTCATAACAGCAAAATCTTATCTGCATGATTATATAATCATCCTGAATACTACCTTTCTTCTAAGAAGCAAATAAAATATTGTAAGACTTATGATGTAAATAATCTCACTTTGAACCTTCTATGTACAAATAGATATGAAACAGCATGCTACTCTGCTGTTTTGTTTTCTAAATTCCTTGATCTTTCAATAGCTTTTCACAAAAGAATTAATTCACAGAGCACAATCACTGAACTCAGCAAAATGAAAGCAATTCAGAAGGTTGTCATTGTTACTGATATGCAAATCCTAACCATTGTTTTATTCATCTTCCCTTAATTTAATGGTCTAAATGCAAAAATAGCAATTTATCTCAGCTCTCTTTATACAAAACATCTTAAAACATAATATGTACAAATATATACATTTATTGTTAAGGATACCATGGTATAATGGGAGGAAACTAGATTTAGCTTTCAGTTGCTAGGAATCCAGTCTCAGTTCTACTTAAAAGTCTAAATTGCTTCAGTCGCAAATTAAGAAACTGAAATAGAAGAACTGCCTTTAACTTTTGTTTTAGCAGCAGAATCTTTTATTCAAAAAATCTTAACCAGTAGAGCGGAATATATAAAACAAATAAAACTGAGTAGCACAGTTTGGGAGAGCTTAGAGCACTTGGACTTCAGTGAACAGTTTAAAAACAGTTTTCAATGATTTCTTAGGTCTTTTTCACTGAAAATACACTTGTTAAAGTAGTGGATTGCATGGCTTTGTTCAAACAATTCAATTTTCATACTCCATTCATTCTCTTAAAGTTCAAGCTTTTCTATGATCCACCAAAGATCCTTGACTGATTCATCTTCATATTTCTTATGGTGCTTAATTTAGCAGCAAAAAAAAA
Organism: Chrysochloris asiatica; assembly: GCF_000296735.1. Classification (NCBI taxonomy): domain Eukaryota; kingdom Metazoa; phylum Chordata; class Mammalia; order Afrosoricida; family Chrysochloridae; genus Chrysochloris; species Chrysochloris asiatica. The sequence goes on from NW_006408616.1 coordinate 3,423,678, forward strand.
AAAAAAAAAAAATACATAATACAATTTCCAGGATAATATGGGATCTCTAAAAGTAACTTGCTTTCATATTCAAGCTTGAAGCAGAAGTATTTTTTGTAAAGAAACTAAATAATGAAAAGTTCATAAATTTTTCTTACTTTAAAAACTAATTTAGTTATAAAAGCAACCTTTGGCTATATCAAAAAATATTTTAAATAAAAAAACTGGAAATTACAATTGATAATAACAGTTCACAAAGACACCGTGCTACATCCTACTTGAAGGCTCATGAACAACCACCTAAGGTACAATTGCTGATCTCTCCATGTGCAGTAGAAAGAAGAATGCTAAGAATTGATGAGTCTTAGGATTAATAATTAGTCCAATGGACTAATGGAACATATGAACATCAGTCTCCATGACTCAGACCAGAAGAACTAGATGGTGCCCAGCTACCACTACCAACTGCTCTGAACAGGATCGCATTAGAAGGTCCTGAATATAGTGGTAGAAAATGCAGAACAAAACTCAAATTTGTTTATTTATTTAAAAAAAAATTAGACTTACTAGCCAGAAAGAGACTAGAGGACCCTGAGACTATGTCCCTTGATCATAGAAAGGAATTCTATCTAGAAAGGAACTCACCCTTGTGGGCCAGTTTTCAGCCAAGCAGTAGACAGGTATATATGGTGCAAAATCACTAGTAAGGTGATCCCTGAGATGGAAGCAGAGAAGATGATGTGGAGACATGGAACAGCTGTGGACTCTAGACCCAGAGAGGGAGAGGGTCTGTGTGCTGATGACCAGGGTTGTGGGGGAGGGCAGGAGGGAGCAGACTTGTAGTAGATACCCTTTGGTTGGTTGATGATGCATGGAAGGGATTGTAACCATGACAATGAAATGATATACGATAGGATGAACGTAAAACTAATGTTCTTCCATGTAAACTAACACACTATTCACAATAAAACATTAAAAAAAAAAAAAAACTAGAAAAAAAAAAATCACTAGTAAGGTATGCTTACCATAGAATGAATGGTCAATCATTCAAAATCAAAAGGGCAACACTGACCTAAGGACAAAGTTGAGAAGGGATGGGAAGGAGGGTAGAATGGAAAAAGGAACCACAGGGAGGGAGCAGGATAACTGTTGTTGCATAGAGGGGATGGCACTTATTGAGATGAAACATAGCATATGATTTGTTGAAAAACTGATCATCTTTTCTGTACACCTTCACTCAATTTACAATAAAAAGGTGGTTTTTGTTTGTTTTTTAATAACTGTGCATTAAATGCAAAGCACTAATAAATAAATAATATTATCTTGGACTTTATAAAGTATTTATTTTAAATAGTTAGAAGCAGTTCATATGTTGTTAGGTGCCATCAGATCAGTTCTGATTCATAGAGAACATGTGTATAACAGAACAAAACACTGTCTGGTCCTTTGCCATCTTCACAATTAATATGTTTGGCCCCATTGTTGTTAACTGTGTCAGTTAATCTCATTAAGGGTTTTCTTCTTCTTTACTGATCCTCCACTTTACCAAGCATGATGTCATTCTCCAGGGATTGATCCCTCCTAAAAACATGTCCAATGTACAAAACAAAACATCTTTCCAGTTTCTGCTCTAAAGAGCAATTTGGCCATACTTCTTCCAAAACAGATTTGTTTGTTCTTCTGGCAGTCCATGGTACTTTTCATTTTCTATGCCAATACCACAATACAAATGCTTTGATTTTTCTAGTATTTTTCACTTTCATATACATATGAGGTGATTGAAAATACCATGTCTTGAGTCAGGTACACCTCAGTCCTCAAACTGACATCTTTGCTCTTTAATACTTTAGAGGTCTTTTGCAGCAGATTTATATAGTTCAATTCATCATTTGATATCTTGCCTGCTGCTTCCATGAGTGGTAACTGTGGAACCAAGCAAACTGAAGTCTTTGACAACTTCAATCTTTTCTCTCTTTATCATGATGTTATGTATTGGTTGAGTTGAGAGGATTTTGTTTTCTTTATATTGAGGTGCAATCCATTTTGAAGGCTTTCGTCTTTGATCTTTATCATAAAGTATTTTAAGTCCTTTTCACTTCCCCCAAGCAAGGTTGTGCCATCTACATATTGCAGGTTGTTAATGAATATTTATCCAATCCTTATGCCATATTCTTCATGAAATCCAGCTTCTGGGGTTATTTGTTCAGCATATAGACTGAATAAATAGGATGAAAGGATATAACCCTGATGCACACCTTTCCTAATTTTAAACTATTCAGTGTCCTTTGTTCTGTTCAAACAACTGCCTCTTGGTCTATGTACAGGTTCCCAATAAGCACAATTGAATGTTCTGGGATTCCTATTATTTATAATATTATCCAAAGTTTATGACTCATGCTATTGAATTCCTTTGCATATTCAAAATAAAGCACAAGTAAACACCTTTGTAGTATTCTTTGCTTTCAGCCAAGATCCATTTGACATCAGCAATGATACCCTTAGTTCCACATCATCTTCTGAATCTGACTTAAGTTTCTGGAAGCTCCCTGTTGATGTACTGCTGTTGCCATTTAAAAAATTTCTTCAGAAAAAACTTTACTTTCTTAAGATATTAATATTATTATTTGATTATTTCTACTAGGTCACCTTTCTTTGGAATGGGTACAAATATGAATATATGAATACAAATATGAATAGCTTTGATTGGCCAGCTACCTGTCTTCCAAATTTCTTGGTTAAGTAAACTCATTGCTTCCTTTAGACTCTAATGAAGGGCCTTTAAATTTATATTACACATGGGAATAAATTTATTTCCTCCTAAATATGAAAGTTTGCCTCTATATTATTCATTTGCTTTGGAGGTTGCCTCACAATCATGTCTGTCGCAGACTAATTGGCAAGACTTTCTTTAACCAATAAAACATTATTTAATAGCCATGTATTACTCAATTAATAATATCAAATATTTATCATTGCCTAGCACATACTTTTTGATGAATTAATATATGTATCATATATTATTTCACTCACAGTAATATATCATTTATACCCACATTTTTGAGAAACTGAAGTATGGAGAGATTAAGTAACTTGACCAAAGTCACACAGCAATTAGTCAAACCGTGATATAAATCACAGCTGGTTGAAGTTACTCTCTTAGCCACTATGTCATATTGTTCTCCTTAATTAATGTTGTTGTAAAGTGCTGTCAAATTCCCACCAATAGCGATCCTGTATAGGGTTTCTGAGGAGCAGTTGGTGAGCTTGTACCACAGACTTCCCGGTACAAACAGACTTTGCAATCAGCACATTGACTTACAGCGCCACACCAGGAGTCCCACTAATTAACAATGAGTCTTAAAATATTATTCTAAAGAATGCCTCAATATTAAAAATAGCAGCAACAACTTCATTTTGGTCTTTATTTCCCCTCTAATTAGTAGTGTAGTGGTTTTGAATCGGTCTGCTAACCTCAAGGTCAGCAGTTTGAAACTACCAGCGGTTCTGTGGAAGAAAGATGAGGCGTTCTGCTCCCATAAAGTAGGGTCACAATGAGTCAGAACCGACTCCACGGTTCTTAGCAACAACAATAATTATCCTCTGGAGTCCTAGTGTGGCACTGTGGGTTAATGCACTAGGCTAAGAAGTTGGTTTGAACCGCAAGATCAGTAGTTCAAGCTCACCAACCCCTTCTCAGAAACCCTATACAGAGTCACTATGGGTTGGAACTGACTTGATGGCATACATCAACAACAATTATCATCTACTCAGAGACTAAATAGTTCTGTATCAATTAATGACCAAGAAGAATTCCACCCTACAGTTACCAAATGCATATGATATAATTTAAAGGTTCCAGTTCCATACTTTGAGAGTCACCAATAAAAATAATGAATCATATTCAGCAGATTTCTGATGCCAAGAAAAAACACATTTGTTCTTCTAGCAGACCATTACGTTCATGCTTTATGTCTAAGATGGTTATTTGTTCTGATAAGATGATAACTTTTACTTACTCCCAAGGTTGAATTTTCTTTGTAAAATATCCCTTACTTAAATTAAAGGTTATCAGTAAAATGAAACTAAATAAAAAATTAGGTTAAATACCATATTTCTAAGAAATATTTGTGAGTTTGAAGAATATTAGTTGCTCGTTTAGACTGCCAAGACTAAGGAATTGAATAGTTTTGTATACTTTTAAGTATTGTTCCCAGAATTACAACTACTATTAGTCTTGAGTTTTAGCAATACTTTCGTATATGTTAATTAGTCCCTAAACATTTAAAGGAAATCTCTTAGGCTAAGTTCTTTAGAGGAATAAAACTAATGAAGCATATGTATGTGTATGGTGAATTATTTCAAGATAATGGTTGCTGACTGTGAAGGCTGGTAAGTTCCAAATTCATGGATCAAGTGTCAGGATGGCATTTTTTTCCAGATTTAGGTGGTTGCTGGAGCTAGTAAACCCCAAATTTTTAGGTCAGAGGACAAGCTGCTAGGCCTTGGGAATGCAAGGGCTGGCTCATATTCCAAGAACCAGGGTGTAGAGGATGATGACATGGAGCTAGGATTGAGAGTGAGCAAGCTTTGCCACAACATCCACATACATGGATTCAAGTTACACTCCCAAGGAAACAGAATGGCTTTCTATTGATCACACTTGATCACAAAATGTAAGATAATTACTTTCTATTATATACTGGAAAAATAATCTGTCCAGTGTCCACCAAACTACTGAGAAACATAGTCTAGCCAAGGTGACATATAACATTAACCATCATAGTCCACCCCTTGTCAACTTGGCACCTATATGCATTTCCTTATACCATACACAATTTCTAAATGGATTCCTGGTGTGGTGCTGTAGGATCATTACTTGATTGTGAACCACAAGGTCGGCAGTTCAAACCCACCAGCTGCTCCTTGCAAACCTTATACAGGTTCACTATGAGTTAGAACTGACTTGACTTAATAGCAATACAGTAATTTCAAAATGAAGACAATTATAAAGTCATACTTAAAATTAATATGCATATAACTGGAATTATATGAGCTCCATTTACACCTTATATTTTATAAATTTTAGGATAAGGGAGGGAAATAACAAAAATATTTCATTTATACATATATATGTATACACATTTACATACATTTAGGTATATATTTGGTATGTATATATACACTCACAATTGTTGTTAAGTGCTGCTGAGTTGGTTCCAACTGTGTAGGGTTCCCAAAGAGCAGCTGTTGAGTTTGAACCACTGACCTTGCCGTTCAAATGACAATAAGAGACTTCAGAAAGTTTGTGGGAAAATTCCATTATCTTTTAATCCAGTTTTTCATGAGTTTTCAAGTTCCCTCATACTCACACACACACACACACACACACACACACACACAATAAATCAAGAAAGAGATGTAACATTATGGTCCTTATTTCTGCAACTGGCCACATTGTTGTAACTGACATTTACAACTACCTTCTTCAACCACCAATTCTGTACTTACTGCCTTCAATAAGTACCTGAGTAGGTTGTGGTTCTTCACCTGGTGGGATGAACTAAACATTCATTCCTGAAGGATCTGATCCATTAGTAGTCATGTCAGAATTGGTTTGCTGTAGTTTGCCACTGAATTCAATCACAGGCCATGGTAATCCTAAAAGATGTCATAAGGAATCTCCTGTCTGAGGGTGCTTCCAAGAGTATGTAGTAAAATGGATTAACAGATACTGGAATCTTAATATAAACTTTTTGAAGGGCCCTCATATTCCTTACTCTTTTTTACCTCCATTATATAATATCAATCCAATTTCCCCTTGATAATCAGGATCAATCACACCAGCCAATATGGTAACCCCTTTCTTTGTCTGTTCATGCAGATGCAGGAGGAGTCTGAAGTGGCCAGGTGCCATTCTGAACTTACAGTGTGTGTCTCTGGGTGGGACCATTCTTCTCTTTGGAACTAATACATCTAGACCCACAGAGCAGAGGGCTGCACAGAAAGGAAGTGAACATTTTGTGAATGGGTCATTGGGAGTAACAGTGAGTGGTGCGACTCCCATTCATTTCCAGTGGATAAGGCATTTTGTAAGTTCACTTGGATTCCTAGATCCGTGAATCCTGACTATGGGAAAAAGAGTTTCATTTACTGGACACTGGTTCAGACCATATACAATCTCCTGGAGAACTTTGTCTCAACCCTGCAAGATATCACCATGTAGAAGATGTAACTGTGTCTTTAGGAGGCTATTCCATCATACTATCAAGTCAGCTCTTCCAGGATGATGGGAAACATAGTAATACCAGTGAAATTAATGTGTATGGGCCCACTGCTATGCTTCATTTACTGTGAGTGAGTTCTTCAATCTGAAGCAATTCTGTGTAGGATATTATAACAGTGTATAAGGCAGTCTGTAAATTCACTAGGACAGTAGTTTTGGCAGAATCATTATAAGGAGGGAAGGCAAATTTGTATCCAGAGTGTCTATCCCAATAGAACAAAATGCTGCCCTTTCCATGGTGGAAGTGATCCCAAGAAATTAACCTGCTATCAGTTTGCTGACTGAAAAACCTGAGGAATAGTGATATACTGGGGACTCAGTTTTTGTCTCTATTGCTGGCATATTGAGCAGGCTGGGGGAGGAAAGGTAATGTGACAGGAATGGAGAACATGGGCATTTGAGTCACTTCCTCATGTAACTTATTTGTGCCTTCAGGTCCTGCGCAAGCACCATTTTGTATATACCACTTCCAATTAATGATGGAGACATGCTATGCACATTCAACTTTTATGATTCTGTGGGTCAGACTACACCCAGTTCATGATGGCCAGCCCAGAGTTAAACATTCAGTTTTTACTAAGCCCAGTAACAAGTCAAAAGTTATTTTTCAAAGAAAAGTAGTTATTTACAGGAGATGGTAAAGATTTGCTCCAAAATCCAAAGGGTCTATATTCACCAATAGGGACCTGCCAAAGACTCCAAACAGCACTCTCTCTGACATTACACTTCAATCAGCATTGGATCAGTTGGATTATATGGCCAAGGTAGCAGAGTAGCTTGCGTGGCAGCCAGAATCAGTTGCAGAGCCTTCTCTTGTTCTGGGTCCCATTGAAAACTAGTAGGTTTGATAGAGTCACTTGATAAACAAGGGAGAGTGGCACACACGAAAGAGGGCTATATGCCCTCCAAAATCCAGAGAGGCCACCCAGGCACTGTGCCTGCTCTTTAGTTGTAGTGGGAGCCAGATTTAACAAATTATTCTTTACTTTATAAATAATAGCTCAACATGCACCATACCGCTGCTATTGTTAAGTGCTACTAAGTTGGTTCTGACACATAGAGACCATGTACAGTTTTCTTTTTAAGGAGTGGCTGGTAGGTTTGAACTGCTAACCATACAGTTGCAATCCAGTACTTATCCTACAGAACCATACCAGGACTCTTCAGATAACACTGTACCCCTAGAACTTTGACTCAGGTGAAAGGAGACTGAATTTTTGTTACATTAACTTCCTACCCATTAGCATCCAGGGTCACTATGAGTCTCAACCGATTCAGTGGCACTTAACAACAACAAAGCATGAAAATGTCTAAATTCATTTACACTTCTTTCTTGCTAGGCCCAATCAGCATAACATCATCAAAAATCAGCATAGCGTCATTACATTGGACCAGTGTAATATATTGTTGAAAGAAAATGTGATGAAGGTCACTCTGGACTAAACTATAAAATAGGGCTGGAGAATTGACATATCCATGAGGTAGGATGGTGAAGGTTTATTTCTTGCCTTTACAGTGGAAATAGGAAATTTTCATGAGTATGTGATGGTGGGAATCTCTACACTGTATCCCTCAAGTAGTTTCTGGTGGCACTAATATCTGTAATCCCTTCAGGAACGCAATATTGTTTTTGGTTTACCTATTTTCCTAGGTAGGGGCAGTTCTAATGGTTTCTCCTTGTCCTTTTTTACCATAATAGCTCTTACACCACATGTCAATGATCCTGCCAGTTTCTGGGTATATCAATTCCAATTATGCATTCTTGAACTTGGAAAATCACTACAACACAGGTTTAGGGACTTATTGGACCCATATGAGACATCTGAGCTGAGATCCCATTAATAATCTGACCTCCATATGCCCCCACTCCAACTAGTGGTCCACAGTGCCATTTTGTGTCTCCTGTAATTACTGCCAGTTAAGAGCCCATGTGCAATAATCTCCAATAAATCTGATTATTGCCTTTTCCCCAATAAATACCCTCACAAAAGACCATAAATATTTTTGGGGAAAACAGGGAGAAAGATTAATAGTTCAATTTTTGGCAGTCTAGAGGGGTCCTTTCTCAATGGAATTGGGCCTCCCTTTCATTCAAGGATTTGTATCTGTAAACTGACTTAAGTCTAGGAATTCAGGTGCTATGGCTCTCTGTTCTGGTGATTAGTGTTAGATTGCCATTCACTTGACAGAGAATTCTTCCATATGTACAGATCAAGTAAATATTTAATAGATTTCCCATTTAGTTTACTCCTAGGGATACACTATGACTAAGTAGCCAACATCATAACTCTGTATGAGTTAGATAATTCTGATGATTTGGCTTTCTATTATGGTAACCATGAACACCACCTTGTTTCTGTTGATTAAGTGCTGCCACTTGACCCATACCCACCACAGGGTCCAATCAGCCCCATTGTAGTTAAGTGTCTTAAGTCAGTAAGAGCAGTTTTCACTGCCAAATCTGACTTACACAAATAGAAATCACAGCAATCTTCAAAGATGCTGGGGCTCCCATCACAAATTTGTCCCTCATAGTAGTGGCCCAAGGTATATACTCTGGGACCTCCACATGGGTGGGTCTATGGGTTTAACCTAGAAAACCCTCTTACATGATAATTTCACTACTATCTTTAAAATCATACAAAAGTAGGCCTGGCACTTCAACTTGACTTAATGCTGTTTTTTAAGTGCTGTCGAGTCAGCTCTGACTCAGCAACCATGTATAATGGGTTTCCAAGAAGTGGCTGGTGAGTTTCAACTGCCAACCTTGCAGTTCAAACCAACCTTGTGGTACAGTGCTTATCCTATAGTGCCACACTAGGGCCACTGCAAATCTATGCTTCAGTGAATCAATCAAATTCTTTAATATTCTCTTGAGTTAAAACATTGAATGAAGAATTTCCTTTTGGGGCCTATAGCAACAAATTCAGACTGATCCAATGTTCTGCTCCTTGTACCAATATCCCAAACAATTAGTAGCCATTCCCACACATATTCCCCAGGGTTCTGTTTGCATATTTTAGAACAATCAAGCAGTTCTTTTGAAGTATAGTATACTCCGTGTGGCTCACTGGAACTGAAGCCTAGTTACAGATCTAGAAGCAAAAAGGAGAGGTGGGGGTAGGTCCTGAGGACATTCTGAAATCTCTACTAAGGTATTTGCCTCAGACTATGCCCCACACAACACCCCAAGTGATGAGCAAAGACTTCTCAGGCACAGCTGGGTTAATCTCATCAAATAGGTGTAGAAGGGATAATAGTTTGAGAGGCCTTCAACAAGTTCCAGGAAAATGGAATTAAAACATAATTCAATTTTTCCATGAATGTTTTGAAGCACCCACATATTACTGGGGAGTTAGCTTAGCAGACAAAGATGGCGTAATATATTCAGACATGAGCAAGAGAGCTGGTTCTGTTGACAGGAGTGATTCAACAGAATTTAGTGGCGCCAAGTCCCCAGCTTCCTAATGATCTGTCTATATGACCCCATCCCAACTTTTAGGATCTCATTTCTTCCTACTCAATGCCCACACTTTAATTTCAGGCACCATTCAAAGTTGGAAATTTAACTGGCCTTGTAATTCTACTACTATTAGGGTAAAATTCTGAGTTTGATTTTCAGCAATATTAGCTCTGTTACTATAAGAAATAAGGCTTTCTTTCAGGGAACAAGTGGCAACATTTAGGCCTTTTCTGCAGTACTTTTGCTGACTCTCAAACCCTGAGCTCAGCCCTTTCTTTCATCATGTATCTAAAAAAAAAAAAAAAAAAAAAATCAGACCGTCCAACCAGCTTTCTTATACGTTTCATTCTGACAAATTTATAGAAAAGTATCAAATATACACTTACTCAGAGCCCTGTCTATCACAAATATCTGATCATTGGTGGTGATATTTTACCACTGGAGGCAGAATCACTGTCTTTAAGACTAGCCAGATCTTAAAAATCAGTGCCTATGCAGATCAATTCTTCTATAATCACTCTCAGTACCAGATGTCTTATGATGGGTCTCTGGAGAGGCAAAACCAATGAAATACACATATATAAGTTGTTGTTGCCATTAAGTGCCATTGAGTTGGTTCCTACTATTAGTGACGTGGTATAGCTAAGGTTTCCAAGGAGTAGCTGATTGCAAGGAACCACCAATTTTGTGGTTCAAACTAACCTTTTGGTCCTGCACTTATCTTACAGCAACACACTAGGGACTCCTGTGTCGATGATTCAAGCTCACCAGCTGCTCCTCGGAACCCTTTACAGGGTCGCTATGGGTCGGAATCGATTTGACAGCACTTAACAACAACAACAACTCTCTCTCTATATATATATACATATATGTCAGGAGTCCTGGTGTGGTGCTGTGGGTTAATGCACTGGATTGCAAAGTCAGTTTGAAATGCAATGTTGGCAGCTCAGCCTCACCAGATGCTCCTCAGAAACCTATACAGGGTTTCTATAGGTCAGAACCAACTTGATGGCACTTAACAACAAAAACAACAACTTATATATAGAGAGATAGAGAGTGTGGTGGCTCTGTAAGAAAAAAGAGGTTAGTATAGTTGGAGTCCACCAGCCACTCTGCAGGAGAAAGATGAGGATTTCTGCTTCTGAAAAGATGTACAGTCTCAGAAACCCTATACAGGGTTGCTATGAGTCGGAATCAACTGGATGGCACTTAACAACAACAAATCTTATATCTATATCTATCTATCTAGCAATCTAGATTTATTTCAAGGAAATGGCTCCCACAATTGCACAGGCTGACAAGTCCCATATCAGTGGGTCAGCTTTCAGGCTAGAAACTTCTCCTGAATAACGTAGTTTTATTGTTGTTCCAAGGGTTCCAAGGAGTGGCTGGTAGGTATGACTGGCTTACCTTGTGGTTAGTAGTACAGTACTTTAATTCTAGAGTTCCACATTGGCAAATTCTAAAACCTGCACATCAGATGCCAGGGTACTGGCTCACTTTCCAACAACAGGAAGTAAGAGCAGACGATTATGATTTAGATCAAGAGTGAGCTTTTCTATAACATATATTGGATGCAGGCTACACTCTCAAGGAAACTGATTGGCTTTCAACTGATTGGCATCTCACATGAGATCACAGAATGGAAGAATACATTATATTCTGTTATGGAAAAGAAACCAGTCTAATATCCGCAAACCATTGAGAATCATAGTCTGCTCAAGTTGACACATAACAGTAACCATCACAGTGACCTAACTATGTTTTGGAGTTCCTAGGTGGCTCACCAACAGTTGCTCGAAAACCCTAAACAAGGTCACTATGAGTTGGACTCTATGGCAACAACAAGTGGTACAAAAGGTTAGCTTTTAGGTGTTTAATTGAAAGGCTGGAGGTTCAAATCTACCCAGAGATGCCTTGGGGAAAAATGCCTGGTGATCTACTGAAAAATCAGCCGCTGAAAAGGCTACAGAGCACAGGTCTACTTCAACACACATGGGATTTCCGTGAGTCAGAACTGACTTAACAGCCATGTTTTGATGACGATACCACAGAATGACATCAGGAAATGGTCCTGGACTTGAGATCAGAAAACCTGGCTTTGACAAATAGCTGCACTGCTTTAGTCTAGAGAGTGATATAATTTGAAATGTAATTTCAAAGTTTATAATTGATTTCACTGGTTGGTATAACAAAAATGAAGGCTGTGGTAAAGCTTGTGTGTATTGGTGATTCCCTTAACATGTATTGAGACACTATGAGGTTGTTGAAAACAAGGAAATACAGAAATAGCATGAAAAAGACATCGCTTGTACTGATTCCATTGTGCAAATGTCAAACCCCTCCTGGGAACCCTAGGGGTGGTAATAACTGTGGAGGCAGTTTCTAACAGGTTCTTCCTTAAGCGGGATTCTTGAAAACTGCTAGGCTCTGACTCTAGTCCATGCAGGCTTAGAAAAGTCAGAGAAAATGTTGGCTGCACTTTTTCAGGCCTATTTGCATATGTTCTTTAGTATGCAGAATGTCTCTGTATATAATTTAATTGTTGTTAGTTTTTTTCCCCCTCTATTAATACATATGCAAATGACTCACTCTTGCAGCTGTGCTGTATTAATCATATGTGTGCTTCTGTCTGTCAGCCCTGCACGCTCAGGGTCGAAGGGAGGCAAGAAGATGGAATTCAGTCTTTTAACCTGCAAGACAACTCACTCATGCAAACAGAAGTCCAATAGGAAACAGCTCATCAGGGTTACAAATGATAGGAGGAGAAGTTGATCATTTTCACCCTGTATGGAAATGACCGCCACCTAAAAGTTAAGTGGGATAGTAGGATATTTATGTAGTTTACATTCACCCTTGTAAGCAATCCCTTCCACAAGAAGGTAAAAGTTCTCACTCACATTTAAATGTTACAATATGAGTATTTCTTCTTAATTGATTTTCTGGGTTGGTTTCTCTTGGTTAAATACATAACACCATGCTCAGTACTCACAGTGCTCTGGGAAATGTGAAGCATTTATCTATGTCCTGTCATAATATTGACCTCCTTCACGACTGAAGGTGGGGGCAGATAAAAGATGAACTTGAGGTTTTCATCCATGTCTACCTTGATGTTACTATCTAACAGATAGTCACTTAAATCATTTTCATTTTCAATGCTATGTACCTTTGATAGCTATGAAAAAAGATTGATTTCAGCTGATATTTTGTATGATTCACTCTCTAGCATGACTACACGTCATCTATCATTTTTTCTATCACAGAGAATGTGGATTACTTAGGTTACTGGTCCCTGTAATGGTAGTCCCATGTGATTTAATGTATGAGAACTTGGAATTTTGAGTTTTTTATTCTCAAATTCAAAAGTGATTATTTTGAACAGGCTGACAAAAATCATTTTAAAAGTACAATTAATTCAATAAAAATTCATAATTTAATTATGTTTGCTTACTTTGAGTATAATACAATCATCCAAGAATAATATCTGTCTTTTTTCCTTCTGCTTATCACTATTAATCATTAGTTGCACTCGACATTTTTGGCTTCCTACAGGTGGAACAGGTGGGTGGCATCTATCTTTTGGCCAGCACAAATACAGTATTTATAAAGTGAGAAATAAGTAGATAAATATTTCCTTCCAACTTCAAATTTTAGAAACCTAGTTGAAAAATAGAGGTAGTATACTACATTACAACTATTACTATTAAAGATATGAGGCCCATTAAGTAAAATGCAAAATAACAAAAATGAATGTAAGAAATAAGTGTTAGATGGACTGTTGCCATCATTTGGTTTTATTAATTAGAAACAGATGATTTGCTTAGCTGATTTGATCTAGTCACAAATGTCCAAAAATTCAGAGTGCCCATTTTTATGGCTTAAGTAGTTAAGCCTACTTTTCAATGCTGAAAGTAAGCTAGATTACTTTCCTATATAAATTAATGACCCTCCTTTAAAAAGAGATAGCAGAAGGAAACCAAATATTAAAGACATTATTGGCTCATGGTGGAAACTAAGAGTGGTTGAAGAAGAGGGCAAAAAAGAAAGAAGGAGAATATGAAGCTATTAATTGTCCGGTTTCTATTGTGTTAATATACATATTTTTTAATTGAGTTTTTCTTACAAAATTTATTTCTAAGAAATAATTTACCTTAAGGTTGTGCAGTGCAGTGAATGGTATAATGATGACTATCTGTCATTGAGTTGGTTCCGACTCATAACGACTGTGTATACTGTTTCCAAGGCTATACATCTTTACTAGAGCAGAACTCTTCATCTTTCCCCTGTGGAGTGTGTTTGATAGACTCCAATTGCTGACCTTGTGGTTAGCAGCCCAGCTCATAACCCATTACACTACCAGGGCTCCTTACACCAGGGACTGTTGTTGTTAAGTGCCGTCAAGGTCAAGTTGGTTCCCACTGATAGCAACCAAATATAGGATTTCTGAGGAGCAACTAGTGAGTTTGAACCACGAACCTTGTGATTCAAACGACCTTGCAGTCCAGTGCTCATCCTACAGCAGTCCACCAAGACTCCACACCAGGAACAGGAATAATCAAATAGTGCAAATGTTTAGTATTTTCATTGATAAATTATGATTAATTTAAAGGAATTAGATAACATACAATAAATGTTTGAAAAACTCTTTTTATGCAACAGCCCATGGTTATGATAAGAAAAAGAAAGAAAACAGCAGAAAAGAAAGACCTAAGTGTTATTTTACACTAAAATCATCTAATTGTTGTTATAGTTGTTAAGTGCTGTCCAGTCGATTCTGACCCATAGTGACCCTATATAGGGTTTTCATAATAGGGACAAAAAAAAAAAGTTAAATTTCTTGGGTTTTGAATGAAAATAATTTGTCCCAGATGATGCAATTTTAAATAAAATAATAAAATCATCCTTGATTTATTATTGTCTTTAATATGACCTCGTGATTGTTTCCTTCATTTAACAAATATTTTGTGAATTCCTGCTATTCACTAGATATAATTCTGGGCACTTGAGATACATTACTGAACAAAATATAAATTTCTGAACAAAACAAAACTCTGCACACTTGAGATATATTGCTGAATAAATTTAGTAAACATCATGAGAATAGAGACAATTCCTATTCCCTACTATATGTGGATAAGACAGAGAGCAAAAACAGAACATGATCAATAAATTCCATAGTTTGAAGATGACTATTACTATAGCAAAAATAGCAGGATAAGGGTTACATGAAGTGCATTATCTGTGGATAGATTATTTTATTATATTAAGTACATTGGTTAAGCTAGGCCTCATAGGGATGATATTAGAGCAAATAGTTAAATGAAATGAGAAAATTAAATATAGAGAGTACTTAAGTAAGATTCTTTTATTTCCTCAAATGGGAGTAGTTTAATGAGTATCTAACTTGATTTTAAAATATTCCATGATCCAATAATATTTTTGGTATTTGTATGATAATAAGAATATTGCTACTCAGGTTCCAGTATATCATGCATACATTCATTCCTAATAAAGCATATTTAAACATGTTTCTGTGATCAGTGATGGTTGCAGACAAATTCTCTCAGCAATATACTTCTCTTAGTCTTGTTGTTATTGTTGTTCGTTTCATTAGGGTGTCTTGAAAAAAGAAAACTAACGTGCAAAAAAAACCAGTGTCTTTCAAGAGAATCTACTGAAACAGCGATGACACAAATTGAGAAAGGCTTTCAGGATCCTCATTTGCTGATGGAATAAAACTCAAAATGAAGAGAGACAACTGCAAGCATCCATCAACAATCAGAATATGTTATGTATGAAGTATGAATCTAGGAAAATTGGAAGTTGTCAAAAATGAAATGGAACACATAAATATCAATCACCATGGGCATTAGCCAGTTCAATTGTAGTGGTATTGACCATTGTGAATCTGACAATCACCTGGTATTCTAAGCCAGGAATGACAAATTGAAGTGGAATGGTGTTGTATTCATCATCAAAAAGATCATTTCAAGATTGATCTTTAAGTATATTATTGTCTGTGATAGGATAATATCCATACGCCTACAAGGAAGACCAGCTAACATCACTAATATTCAAAATTATGCAGCAACCACTAAAGCCAGTGATAATGAAATTGAAGATTCTACCAACTTCTTTAGTCTGGAATTGATCAAGCAGACAATTAAGATACAGTGATCATTACTAGTGATTGCAGTGCAAAGACTGACGGTAGCATAAGATCAAGAGTCAATGTATTGAAGGCATTGGCAAAGAACAAGGCTCCAGGAAATTGATGGAATACAAATTGAAACTTTTCAACAAACTACTGCAGCACTGGATGTACTCACACATTATCTGCCAAGAAATTTGGAAAAGAGCTAGCTGGTCAACTGATAGGAAGAGATCAATATTTGTGTTCATTCCAAAGAGGTGACTCAATGAAATGTGGAAATCATCGGATAATATCATTAATGTGGCATGCAAGTAAAACTTTGCTTGCAACAGTATGTTGACAGGGAACTACCAGAGGTTCACACTGGATTCAAATGAGTACGTGGAACAAGGGATACCATTGCTGACATCAGATGGATCTTGGCTGAAAGCAGCGAATACCAGAAAGATGTTTTACTGTACTTTATTGAATAAACAAAGGCTTTTGATTGCATGGATCATGACAAGCTATGGATGACATTGCAGAAAATGATCATTCTGGCACACTTATTTGTGCTCATGAGGAACCTGTACATAGAAAAAGAGGAAGTCATCCAAACAGAACAAGGGAACACCGAAAGTTTAATATAAGAAAGGTGTGCACCACTGTTGTATTCTTTCACCATGCTTGTTCAATCTGTATGCTGAGCAAATATGAGCTAGATTATATGAAGAAGAATGTGGCATCAAGATTGGAGGAAGACTCATTAACAACCAGTGATCTGTACATGATATGGCCTTGCTTGCTGAAAGCGAAGATCAAAAACTATAACCTTCAGTATGGATTGCACCTCAATGTAAAGAAAACAAGTTATCACCACTGGACCAACAGACAACATCAAGATAAATAGAAAAAAGATTGAAGTTGTCAAAGTCTTGATTTTGCCCAGATCAACAATCAACACTCTTAGGAGCAGCAGTCAAGAAATAGGCAAATCCGTAGCTTGCATGGCTTGATGATCAGAACTCGACTAGAGAAAAGTAAAGTAACTTGATATTGGAAGCAAGTGTATATTGCTACAATTTGATGAACTTGACCTTTACTTATGGAAGTAGTAGGTCCAAATACCAACCAACAGGCAAAGTTCAAGTCTTTGCCTTTACATCAAATATCAAGTCTATCTCCTCGGTACATCAGGTTGATAGGGACTGGCAACTTAAACACTGGCTATCAAAAGTAGGGTGCTATAAAAGCATGAAGTGGCTGGCTTATAAGTTTTCAAGAGGGAGTTTCATTTCAGAGCAAGGAAGGGGGTTTTGGGGGGAGGTGGAATCCCCACAGAATAGTTTTCATTTTGTCTAGATGGGTATGGTGAAAGGAGAAGGGGATGGGATTTTTTTAATTATTCAATAGTAACTAACTGTTAACCTGACTAATTGTGATTGTTACAACTGTAAAGATAGAAGTTACATAACAAAAGGGGGGGTAGTTAATTCTGTATTCCAGGAATAGAGAATCCTAGTACCATCAAAAGGGAAGAATAGGAACAGACAGTGAGATCCTAACCAGAGAAGCAGTGACACCAGAGACCAAGGCAGAGGTGATGGCATAGAGAGATACAGCAGCTGTGGACTTTAGACTCAGGGAAAGAGACAGACTGAGTGCTGGCAGGCAGGAGACTGGTTTGCAAAATGTGTCCTTTGGTTGTTTAAATGATTCTATATTCCTACATTTTTTTGTGTGTACATCAATGGAGAAAGGGGAGGGGATAGAGGCAAATACTGTTGGCCAATGGTGCATGGAGGGGGCTGTAATATTGCAATGAGGCAAAGTGTGATTGGTTGAATGCAAAACCAATGTTCTGCAATGTAATCTATTATTTAATTCATAATAAAATCTTTTAAAAAGATAAATAAAGAAATAGAGAAAGCCAATGTGCAAGGTCTCTTTAAAGAGTTCAAGTGCAAAGATATCAGTCTGAGGACTAAGGTGCACCTACCCCAAGCCATGGTATTTTCAATAACTTCATATGCATGTGAATGTTGGACAATGAATAAGGAAGACTGTAGATGAATTGATGCAATTGAGTTATAGTGTTGGAGGAGAATATTAAAAGTATCATGTACTGCCAGAAAAATAAACAAATCTGTGTTGGAAGAAGTACAGCCAGAATGCTCCATGGAAGTCAGGATGGCTAGACTTCAGCTCTCCTACTTCAGAAATAATATCAGGAGGGATCGGTCCCCAGAGAAGGACACCATGGTTGGTAAAGGAAGACCAGTGAAAAATAGGAAGACTCAATGAGATGAATTGGCACAGTGGTAGAAAACATAGTAACAATTGTGAGACAGGCATAGAACTGGGCAGTGGTTTATTCTGTTGTACATAAAGTCACTGTGAGTCGGTACAGAGTTGACGGCACTTTAACAGCAGCAACATGATTTTGTAGCAATATTTTTCTTACTTACTCTTATAGTCTAGCTTTTGACTCATTATAAAAAATTACAATTGTCAACAATTCACCTCTGAATTCATGGTGACTTCATGTGTGTTGAGTAGAACAGTACTTGATAGGGTTTTCAGTGACTGATTTTTTTTTGTGTGTGTAATTTAATCATCAGGCCTTTCCCGGGTATCTTCAGGTGAACTCAAAACACCAATCTTTTGGGTAGAAGTCGAATATGTTAACCACACACACCACTTAAGGATTCTCTTTAGAGGATAAGGACTAATTTATATAGAAAACTAATCGTTGATATCCATCCAAGGAATCCTGTTGATGCAGTGGTTAAGTACTCAGTGGCCAATTGAAAGGTTGGTAGTTGGAACAGACACACCAAGCTGCTCTGCAGGAGAAAGGTATGGCAGTCTGATATTATAAAGTGAGTATAGTTATTTGAGTAAAATAGCTACATAATTTATTGTAAATATAATATTAAGGTTAATTCATTCAGCTTTTAATTTAACAGATATTTATTAAACCCATAAAATAGTTTAAGCACTAGTTACAGTGAAAACAAGAGTAAGTCACTGACTTCATATACTTAACTAGACTCCTACATCCTAGTGAAGACTAATTATGATACCTAGTCAGAATCTCTGCCATGACATGCATTTGGAATATGTCTGTGTCTAAATACTACTTTTTCTCATAAGCAAAAGATACATGCTTGTGTTTGTAAGTATGTATTTTACTAGTAGCAAATGGTCTACCCTGAAATAGTTTTGGGCTATGTGAAAATGAAGGCTTTCCTTCAACTTGACTGGGCCAGGATTCCCAGTGGGTTAGCAATTGAGATATGGTTACACCCATGGTGAGATCTAAACCAAATATAGTTAACTCTAAGATGATTGGCTATGAGCAGGCATAGTTAACTCTATGATGATTGACGGTGAGCAGCCAGTCAATTGAAAGGATGTTTCCTTGGGGGTGTGGCCTACTCTCAATATACTGGGAACACAGGAATAGCTTGCCCTCTTTTCCACTGGGGACTTGGGACTCTACATTTTTTAGCCATTTCCTTGATATAAACTTCTCTTTATATGTTGTTGCTGTTGTTAAGTGCCATTGAGTCTGTTCTGACCCATAGTGACCCTGTGTAGGGTTTCTGAGGAGCAGCTGGTGAGCTTGAACTGCTGAGGTTGCTGTTCAAACGGACCTTACAATCCAGTGTACTAACCCACAGTGCCACACCAGAAGTCTTTATAACTACTTTTTGCCAAGGACTCTCTCACCATAAGGTCAATGATTCAAGCTCACCAGACACTCCTTGGAAATCTTACACAGGATGCTATAAATTAGAACGACTCAATGGCACTTAACAACAGTAATACATAGATATATATACAGAGCTCTGGTAGTGTAGTGGCTCTGAGTGAGTCGGGCTGCTAATCTCAAAGTCAGCATTTTGAAACTACTAGCTGTTCTGTGGAAAAGAGGTGAGACTTTCTGCTCTGGTAAAAATTTTCAGCCTTGGAAAC
>NW_006408616.1:3443876-3459455 GCF_000296735.1 Chrysochloris asiatica
AACATTTGAATGGAACAATAGGACATCTGTAAAAGGAACTTTATCCCATTTTAGATAAAATTATAGCTAAAACAAGAGCAGATATGTGTATGCTTTAATTTTTCTAAGGTTTTGATAATGACTTTTATATTTTTAAATTTTAAGGGAATCTGATTATCATATTATGCTATAATAAAAAGTGTGAACAGAAATAAAAGGTAATTTTAATCTAATATTCTAGTACTGTCTGAACAGAAAAAGAAAATGAGATTGTGGAGCTAATTTCTACTAGCTAATTTCTGAGTTCTGCAATACAACATGTCTCTATCTTACCCTGACTTCCTCTCACCTATAAACCTAGAGTGAAATGAAACAAGAGTGTCTAACTTGCTTTGAAAACTGAACATACTAAATCTTGAAAACTCCTATTTCCACATTTAAATCTATTGCTGGATATTTCCCCCTCTTCAATTCCACCCCTCTTTTTTTACTTTTTCCTATTGTGATCATTTGTTTCTTTTGTAGTTACTCCCCAGATGTCATTGAGAAGGATACCAAACATTGCTACATTTATTGTCCCTGTGTCTCTAATACTTCCCTGGGTTTTTCCATATCAGAGAAACAGACAAACACTGCAGCTTTTTGTAGAAAAGGTGGATTAGGAATGAATGTTATTAACCTCTGCAGAACATAGTTAAGTCTCAGCTCTCACAAGGACAGTTCCTTCTGTGAAACCCACCAGTTCTGACAATCCCATGTGCTAACCAGATGTATCTGTCTCTTGATATGATGATATAGAACTCTATTCTGCCTTATAGACTAAGGTCACCTATCATGACAATGCACTTTCATGAAAACAATTTCATTAAGCACAACGGCTTTACACTTGGCTTTACAGGCATATTATGTCTTTCAGGGTCAGGTAAGAATAAGCTTATCATCAACCCGAAACCAAACCCAGTGCTATAGAGTCACTTCCAACTCAGCGCAACTGTATATTGAGTTTCCGAGGCTGTAAATCTTAACAGGAACATAAAGTCTCATCTCTGTCCCACAGAGCTGGTGGGTTTGAACTGCTATCCTTGTGGCTAGCAGTCTAGTGCTTATCCTACAGCCATACCAGGACTCCTTAAACTTATCACAGAGGAGTTAAATCCCATTATTGGATGACCTTTTTTCCTGTTAAATGCATAGCTGTAAGGTATATAACAATGGAAAATGTAATTTTGTACAATGTTGATTCAATGATAAAAACAACTAATGAAAGCTAACTTTACTATCATTGCACTGATTTTCTTTTCAACCCTTGAGACAAAATTTCTAAAAGTAGTTACTTGTCCATTCAGTAAAGTTGTCACTGGCATTCTTAGATGCATGAAAATATATACTTTGCAGAGTTAAAATGGTCTTAATTGGGATGTTCAAGATAGAGTTGTACTCACTTAATGACTTGCTTATTTGGTTTACTTTTACTTGCTTGACCAATTGAGCTGGTATTTGTTATTGTTAAGTGCCCTAGAATCATTTCTGACTCATAGTGACCCTGCACAGGGTTTCTAAGAAGTGGTTGGTGAGTTTGAACCGCCGACCTTGTGGTTCAAACCTACTTATAGTCGAATGGTTATCCTACAGTGTGCCACACTGGCATTAGCAGGAGAATAAACAAACCTACAGAATGCTTCATTGTTAGGAATCTTGAACAATTTTAAATGCTTTAATCCATTATTATCTGTTTTAATATATTCGTGTAGTTTTTTTCTTTTTTCTTTTCTCTTGATGGGGACCATTCTGGGATTAAATTATGAAAAATAGTAATCAAGGCAACTATATAGTTTATTTGTTAAATCATAACAGGCAATAAAAGCTTACAGTAGAGAAAATAGGGCTAAAATTAAAAGAATTCACTTCTTAACTTGTGTTTAAGGTTCAGTAAAAATAAGTTTAAAAACAAAAAAGTGCGAGACAAATATCACTAGTCGGTTTTATTTTGCTTTAACATGATAATAGCTGTTTTCGATATTTACTTAACCTTTGTCTCTTCTGTATTGTTCCCTGACTTACCTGCAGTTGGAGTGGGCCTAAGCCTGGTGTTGCTGCGGCAGCAGCTGCCATGGTAGTTGGGATCAGCTGAACAGGGTAAGGGTCACCTAAGTAAGAGAATAATAGAGGCATCAGCACCTTTTATCTACTCTCCACCTGCAAATTAAACTCATGCATTCACTCTTTCCAAAAGCCTTCTTTTGTGTGCCTTGCTGAGGCCTAATGAAAAGCTCTATTGTGCAGCCTTTTACTAACACTCTTTTCACAATTCTGGCTGAGAGAGGAATGTGAATAAAAGGCATAAGCAATTAAGGCGGAAACCTCATCCTTTTTTCATGATGTATTTAGGAAAATGGGGAGGGGGTGCACATTGATCAGAGGGTGGCATTTTATAACATACACACACACACACACACATACTGGACTGACAATCTTGATATGATCACAGCAGCTCCCCAGCAAATGTATAATGCTGTAAGAAAACTTAACTGAACCAACTTTTATTTTAACAAACTCCAAAGATTTAAGCAAAATGGCCTATCGTTTAGATGTTATTGTATTGATTCAAATAATGTCTTACATAAAAGTTATGGACAGATTCATAGTTAAGAAGGCACTTTATGTACTCTTTAAGTTATATAGCATTCTGGCTGCTTGTAACTCCAGGGATTGATGTTTGGCAAAATATTTTCTACAGAAAACAGAAAACAGGTGGTCCTCTCTAAAAGATTTTGTTTCTGTGAAGATCTACAAACAAAACAAACAAAAAACCAGTTCAAAATTAATCTTGAAGTTTATTATATGTGATCTATAAAAATGTAGAGACACATGCAAATGTGTTTATATATCTACATATATATACACACAAAAATGCACATACTAAAAGATTATTCTATCTATATTTTAATGCAAATCGACAGGTATTTTCCACTCAGTAAAAGATGCAACAGACTTTTTTCATAAAGCCAAATGATCTAAGGATCTAACTAGTGATGCATATTATTAGTCATTTGAAATATAATAGCAAATAATTGAAAACTGTAACTAAAGAACAATTTGTAACATATAAAATATTTCTTTGAAATTTAATGTTTGAAAAACTTATTGAATGACAAATGTATGGATAATCTGAATTAAAATACCCAATGTATTCATTACAGAATATCTATTGAGCTCCTGCTATGTATTAAGCACTACTCTTGGCATAAGAAATAGAGCTTTCAAAAGACTAATATGCAGAGGTGGATTTACTGAGAAATTAATGAAGTTTAATTTTCAGGGTTCTGAGGGAGGTCCTAGAAGTGTGTTCACAGGGCCATGTGTTTTTAATCTTACCCACTTCCTTAATTTTATACTTGTTTTAATTTCTTGTTTAAAAATACATATTTACCTTTACCCTTGTTTGTATACACAAATTTTGTATTTTTATCTTTAATGAAGGGTATTCCAAATTAAGTTTCAGGCTTAAAAATACCTGGATTTACCTCTGTTAATCTAGCTGCCTCAGAGTTTATAGCTTAATAGGAAAAAATGATCATTAAATGGTTAGTATAAAAAATAATGACTGTTTAGATAGGGAAGTATATAGTGCTATAGACTACATCATAGGTACCCCAAACCTAGTCAAAGAGGTCAAAGGCAGTCTCCAGGAAGAAGCCATGCTTTAGTGAAACTTATATACATTTTTAAGTAATCCAGGTAAAAGTAGCAAAGAGTGCTTCAGACTGGGAAATAGTTTTCCTGAAGATGGTGAGTCAAATGGGAGTGTTGAATCAAACAAAACAAAAATTCTATGCCTGGTTGAAATAATGCAGTAGGAAAGTAGAGTTAGATGGGGCTTCAAGGGGACTCAGAGGTCAGTTTATATATGGTCTTACAAACAATATAACGTTGTTGTTGTTAGGTGCTGTTGAGTTGGTTCCAACCCATAGCGACCACATATAGGGTTTCTAAGGAGCAGATGGTGACCTTGAACTTTCGACTCTGTGATTCAAACCAACTTTGCAGTTGACAGCATTAAACCACAGTGCCACACCAGGCTCCTATGAACAATATAAAAGAGCCTAACGTGTATCCTACAGGACAAAGGAAATAAGAACATGGGGAAAAAATGATTGAGTCAGATCACTTGAGCTGGAGTTTGGAAGGTGTAATCAGTTAGTAAGCAGATACAGAAGGCTGAACAATTGGTAAAATTGATCTGGACCACAGTGGTGACACTGAAGAAAGATATATTTGATTTCTAATAGGTAGAATTTATCATACTTAATGACTATTTACAGATGAGAATAATAGAAAGGAAAGACTCAAGGAAAACTCCCAGGGTTTTCACTTGAACGACTGCTACCATTTGTGGAGTTTGGAAACATAGATGAGAAGCAGGATTAGCAGGGGTAAGGGGTAAGCGGGAAAGAGAAGCCAAAGAAGAGAAATAATAAAAATCCCTTTTGAACATTTTATGTTTAAAATTGCCATTAGCTATTCAACTAGAAGTCTTCATTAGACACTTCATAAACAAGTTAGAATTCTAGGTAAGTCCACATAAGAGACATACATTTTGAAAATGGTCAGCATCTATCTGGAACTTAAGGCTTTGATTGGACCACTGAGGAACTAACTGTAGCTAAAAATGAGGTGCAAGGATTGGGTTGTAGGTTACAATAACACTTAAAGTCAGGAGATAAATTAATCTGCAGAGGAGCTTTAAGAGAAATGGTAAATTCAGAGTTCCCAAAGTAAAGAAAAAATTTCAGTTAGAGAAGCAATAAGTATTTTCAAAAGCTCTACAATTGCCAAGGTGGATGTTTAAATAAAATGGTGTGTGAGAAAGTCTAGCTGGAGTGAGTGTGATCAATAGAAGGTAGAACAAGAAGTATGGGCAACAGAAAGTGTTGTTGTTGAGTGCCATCGAGTTCATTTCCAGAGCAGCTGGTGGGTTTGAGCCACTGACCTTGAAGTTCAAACTGACCTAGAAGTCCAGCACATCATCCTGCAGCACCACACCAGAACTGCCTTGATTTTCAAAAACACGTTTTTTTACAAGCAGCATGGGCATCATGTAGGGTTGTTTTGGAGTCCTGGTGTGATGCTGCAGGTTAATGTGCTGCACTGCAGGGTCAATTTGTACTGCAAGGTTGGCAGTTCAAGCTCACCAGCCTGAGCCTCTCCACGGAAACCCTATACTGGGTTCGCTATGAGCTGGAATTGACTCAATGGCACTTAACAGCAACAAAAACAGGGGTTGATTTAACAATTCCACCAAGGAGATTTTCAGTAGCTTGAGGTGGATGTGTGATCAAGAAAACTAAAAAGATATTATTACTAAAAAGATATCTATGTGGGGAAATATACTTGTATGCTAATGAAAAAGTCCAATAAAAATGAAAATTAATGATATAGGAAGGAGAAAGGATAAATAATATTACATGAAAAGGCTTTGCATTAATTGTTATTGGAGTACTGGTGTGGGACTGTGGAATAAGTAACCATAAGGTCGGCAGTTCAAACCCACCAGACACTCCTTGGAAACCCTATACAGGTTTTTTTTCCCCCCATTTCATCCTTGTACAGATTTATTCCAAACAACAGTGTTTGAACAAGTCTCTGCAGACCAGTTCTCTCAGGATTATACATGTCTTAGTCTCTTTTGGATACCTGCAAAAAACAACAGTGATTTCTAAAGGTATCTGCTGGGCCAGTCAAAGGAAAAGAAGAGAGGGCAGCTTGGGTTACAGTGACTGTTTGGGGGATACCAAGGGTGTGAGCTGGTTGGATTTTCTCGAAGGGCGCAATCACCAGGCCTTATTAGGAGCAGTTGTAAGAAAATATAGCCTTGCACAGCTCTGAAAGACCAGGAAAGCTGCACGGAGCAAGTCTCTCTTCTCATGACAACGCGTCTGCTCAGTCTTCAAGGGTAGTAAGGGCTCTCCAGGAGAACTGGGTTGGAACTTTGTCCCATTCACCTTACAGGGGGAACAAGTATTTGTTCTTGATGCCTGCTCTCGCCCAGTTTCCAGGATACGGGGCTAGACCCAGGGCCTCCGTGGGGATCAGAGATGTTCTGGTTCTGGCATTATCCAGGATGCTCAGGTCCTAATGTGTGACAGCTCCTGCCCTGCAGTCCCCATCTTCCAGAGACACAGGATTCCCTTCTTGTCCTGGGCGCCCATCCCCCGAGCTCCTCACCATATTCCCCAGGATGAGAGCCCCTCCTCCTCGGCCCCTCAATGAAGCTCCCTCTGAACCTGATGGGCACTTCAAGCCGCCGAGTCCAGGACATATGTGGGTTGTCAGTGGCTCCCAGGGCTGCTTGGGTAGTTCAAGGTGTAAGGGTTTCCCCTATGTGTGGGGAGGGTCAGGGGGTCTCAGGCTTGGGTTGGGAGCATGCTGCAGGAGCCCACCCCCTCCAAACCTTCTGACTCTGTTCTCTGTCACTTCCAGCCTGTGAGGTCACCTGTACCATCCCTGCACTGCCCTTCCAGTCTTTTCCTGGCTGGGTACCTGGAGGGTGGCCTGAGACCCAGCCTGCCTGCTCATTCCCCACACCTGGCATCTTCTAGCCTACACCACCATCTTAGCGCAACCCAGGCATGCTCAGGCCTCCTGATGGCTGACCCTGACCTCCAGCCTCCTGATGACCACATCTGGGTGTTCTCCTGCTGTCCCCCCAGAGGCTGTCTGCTATAGTGTCCATACCTGGGCAGTCTTCTAATCCTGTGGACCTCATTCTCCACACCTGTGCGGCCTCCCAACCCTTCCCATCCATTCTGTGAATTCTTCTGAGCCCTCTTACCTAGGATCTGCCTTCCCCGACCCCTCTCCCCTCTTCTAACACAATGGGTGCCCCTCCAGACCCTGCCCAACACCTCAATAGCCACACCTGGACTGTCCTCTGGCCCCTCCCACCTCCTCATTCCTGAGACCAGATTTCCTCCAGTCACTATGAGTTGGAACTGACTGACAACTGACAACATTTAAAAGCAACAACAGTCTAGAAATTTAGTATTTAATCTAGAAAATGCTTTCAAATTTTATAAGGTAAAAGAAGTTTAGGTATTTAAAACCTAAATGTGCATTTATATAAACTAGCTAAGATAGCAAATATAGAAAGGTAAAGCTTTCTGTTCCTGTAAAGATATGCAGTATCAAAAACCCTGTGCATGGTTGCTGTGAGTTGGAACCCATTAGACCACACTTAACAACAATGCAAGAATTAACGGAGAACTAATTCCAAGCTTCAATCTTCAGAGAATAGTTAAAGACAATATAAGAGTGAATTTGGCCTTGATTTGTAGGTGGAGGGGAGGAGGGACTCTTTTACAATGGGTGAAATGCATCATTCAAAGTCTGAGTGGCATGTTGAAGAAATGGAGAGAAAACAGGCATTACTGATAGGTGATAAAATAGATTAGAGGCAAAAAAGACTGAAGGTAGGGAGTTGCTAGACTTGGCATGGTCCAGTAGTGAAGAGATGTGCATATGAAATGAAGTTTCAACAAGCACCATTATAGAGGTCAAAGAGCAGGTCTTAAAGACAACTCCAGATCTAGTGAAATGCTCTTACTTATGAATTTGGATTTATAGAAAAACACTCAAATAACTGTTTTGTGGTACTTTTGCATTACTAGTGTCTAGAAGCTGGTGTCTTAATGTAGGATAAACACGGGGCCTTAAAGTCAGTTTGAACTAAAAGGTTGGCAGTTCAAACTCACCAGCCACTACTCAGAAACCCTATAAATGATTGTTATGAGTTGGAACCCATCTGATGGCACTTAACAACAACAACAGAAGTTACTAGCAAATTGAGTAGTACAAGTATATTTAAAGCTCATTGTTTAAAATCTAGATTATTCAGTAGTATTTTCAAAATGCATGCATTAGAATCTTATCTTTTGAGTTTCCTAAATTCTTTAATAAATATTAATAAGAATCAATATAGCTATATTTCTTAAATATTTTATAAGTACATTATATGCTTGACACTTTCTTTTTACTGTTTGTCAGTGTATTGCGTAAGTAAAACTTTGTTTATATGAACTAGATACCTTTGTATATGTTTGTCATGTATGGGTACATATTAATATATTTGGTGTTTAAGTGGCTTAACTTGGTGGTAACTATTGACAACAATGAGTAGATTACAAAAAATAAGAATTAAAAATCTACCAGAGCATCTCTATATATATTTAATCACATACAATTACCAAGATATGAACACATAATCACAAACAGGTTTTCAACTAGCTTTGAAGATTTGTGTCTAAGACAGAATATTATACAACCTCCAACTCCATCCAACACACAAGCACACATTACTTAAAATATGTCCATTGTATTACCAATTTTTCAGACCCAGAATGTGCAGAACTAGTTTGTTGGAAAATGCCTCAAGTTGCACAGCAAAAGGGAACTTCCAAAAGTTCATGGGCAAAATCAATTAAAGGTAATTTAATTTTTTCCACAAACTTTTTGAAGCCCCTGCCATCAATGCAAATAAGATTACTGTGAAAGTAACCAACACGGCAATTTATCTCATAATTATGGGGATGAAAATATATATCACATGCATGTGAGCATGAAATCCATAAAGTGTCGTAAGTATGCTCAGGTAGTTCATAATGGCAAAAGAGAAATTCAAAAACTGCTGGATTTTTTAAAATTGAACTAAATATACATACTGTCATCTGGTGACAGTATGCACATTTACTTCAAGTTTTTAAAGTTTTATTTATTTATTTTTGGGAGAGCTTTAGGACAAGCAACCACAAAGTTGTCAGTTCAAATCCACCATCCACTCCGTGGTAGAAAGATGAGGCTTTCTGTTCCTGTAAAGATTTACAACCTCTGAAACCCTATCTGAGTTGGAATTGACTAGAAGGCAGTAGGTTTGGTTTGGTCTGGTCATCTGTTTGTACCAAAAAACTGTGTTAAAAAACTGTAACCAGTTTATTCTGTAAATATGTTATGAGGAACTTACTTAGTAAAGACTAATAATGGAAAATTCTGACTTTTATAATAAACCATGTGTAAGTTATCCAAACTGACTTTCAACTAGTTAAAAATAAGTTATTTCACTCTTCATTAGGTTTTAACCATTTGAGCAGTTTTTCCCTAAGCCTTTCCAAAATGAATTTGCTTCCTATTTCAAAGCCAAGCTGGAAAATTTTAGCTCGAAGATAATTTTTTTTAAGAAGCTAAAAATTATTCTAAGGCATGCTAATCAATTGTTTTAAAAATATATAACCTATTTTGTAGTATCTGTTGATAAATATATAGCTGGTATTAAATAAACCCCCGGAAAGCATGTAATTCAATTAATATTTTAGTAATAAATATTTAGATATTAATTATCTCCAGGAATACTGAAAGGTACTCATTACTACACTAACTAACACAGGATAAGAAGTGAAAATTTTTCAACAGGGTTATTTAGGCTGAGGAAGATTGTCAAATTCAAGTATGTTCTTATCCAGGGTCAACAACACACATCCTTTTATCCACTAAAGGAATATAAATATTCTGGGAGGTAGTATGCTTTTGCCATCACTGAAATAAGGTGACTAATTTCTTTATTAGCCTTTATTTTGTTTTGTTTTCCTTCCTCATCAAACTCACTAAATTCCCTTCTTTAGGTGGTGAGGAATACAAAAATTAAAACACACATAATCCCTACCCTAATGAGTGTGTGTGTGTATGCGCGTGCGGAGTGTGGGTAAACAGGTAAACCAATTCAATGATACATTGAGCCAAGTACACAGTATTATGGCAGCCTTAAGAAAAAAAGAAGTTAACAAGTTGGGTAGTATTAAAGAGGGTCAAGGATGGTTATTTGTTCAGGTGTCTTTTAAAAGAAGTCCAATTTCACTATCAAATTATACTTCAAGACCATTTTCCATTTACTTTCCATGTCTTCTGGTTGCTAGAGAATTACACAATAAACCTCCATCACCTAATACATCTGATATTGCTCTTATTAATAACCTTCTCTGATTGGTACTTAAGCCACCCACCACTGACTACTCTGACTTACAGGTGTAGGGAGTTAACAAAAACACTGTAGTTGGACCCTGTGAAGGAAGAAGTGAATGTTTTTTGTTTTTTGTTTTTCCATCTTATGTGCCAACAGAGGAATTGATACGTGACTTTTGTTTGGGAGAAGCCCCTGACGATTCACAGAAAAACACTAAAAATAACCACTATCCTTTATTGACCATAACATCCAGGTATATCTTTAATATTTTCAGTGTGATTGATGCTGAAAGAAAGTAGTGAGCTATGCAAGTGATGAAGAAGGCAGACCCCATATCTTGTAAAATCATGTGCTTTATTTTAAAGGCAGTGTAAGTGAAATGAAATAGTTTAAGCAAGGAAGATACTTAAGTCTCATTTGTGTTTCAGATAGATCAATTTTGTGGCAAGGGATAAAATCGATACCAAGAGGGAGAGACTGGAGGCAAGAGACATGTAAAAACTAAAGTAGTAAATCAAGTGAGAAATGATCTGAACAAATCATGGAAGAAACATACTTAAATAGTATTTGGGAGACAAAATTGATAGGATTTGAGGATGAAACTAGAAGGGAGAAAAAAGAAAAAAATACAGTTCGAGTTTTTTTTTTGGTGGGTGGTTTTGTTGTTGTTGTTTTTAAGTGCCATTGAGTCTGTTCTGACCCATAGCAACCCTGTTTTCCAGGGAGTGGCTGGTGAGCTTGAAGCACTGGCTTTGTGGTGCAAACCAACTTTGCAGTCCAGCACATTAGCCCACAGCGCCACACCAGGTGGGTGGTTTAAGATATAAATATCATTTTCCCACAAATATTATTTGGCTTCAGTATCAGTTTTGAAGAATTCATTATTGACCCAAATATTTGTTGAATAAATAAATTAATGAATGTAAACAGCCTTAGTTTTGAATTAATTCCCTTCTGACTTCTTAAAATGCTATGCATCTTTCTGTCCTATTATGCCTATTTATATCCTATTCTCCCTAACTAGACTATGGACATGCCCAGAGGAGGGATTGTATCTAACTCATTTTTAAATATCCAGCACAATTGCTGTCCCAGTTAAAGTAGTTAAAATGTTTCTTGATTGAATAAATGAAAGAAATTAGTTAAATAAGAAATCAACAAATACCAAACACAGGTGACAACTCTTAAGATACAGGCTAAAGATGTAGTAAAAGAAATAAGACTAAGCATATAATTATATAGTTAAGGAACAAATTTGTGTGTGTGGTGCTGCAAGTAATGCACTGGACTGCAAGGTCAGTTTGAACCACAAGGTCCATTGTTCAAACTTACCAGCCACCCCTTGGAAACCCTATAGAGGGTTGTTATGAGTTGGAACTGACTTGACTCCACTTAAAAACAGAAATATTGAGATGTGTATTATACTTTCAATACCCACAGAAGTATGAATTGCTTGAAAAATAAAAACATATGAAACATATAAACCATAGAATATTATAGTATGCTATATAAACTACAGAAGAAATTATAGAGTATTATGGAGTTGATATATGAAAATATATTACAGAAGATTTGTGTATTCTTTAATGGTACCTTTTCCTCCAGTTCCTTATTTTCCTGTTCCCCAAAACACTAGGCCTCTCTCCTCCAGTACCTATTATCCGTCTTTTATATAATCTCTAGTTGATCTAAAACTCCGTTTTATTTCAATTGTTGTTGTTGCTAAGTGCCGTTGAGTTGGTTCTGACTCATAATGACCCTGTCACATTCTTCTTCACATAATCCAGTTTCTTGAATTATTTGCTCAGCATAAAGAATGAAAAAGTATGGTGAAAAGATACAGCTCTGGCATACATCATTCCTGATTTTAAACCATTCAGTATCCCCTAGTTCTGTTTGAAATACTGCCTCTTGGCCAAGGGACATGCTCCTCATGAGCACAATGAAGTGTCCTAGAATACTCATTCTTTGTAATGTTATCTATCCATAGGTTGTCATGCTACACAATGCCTTTGTGTAGTCAATAAAGCACAAGTAAACATCTTTCTGGTATTCTCTGCCTTTAGGCAAGATCCATCTGAGGTCAGCAATGATATCTCTGGTTCCACATCATCTTTTGAATTCTGCTTGAATTTCTGGCCGCTTCCTGACAATGTAATTCTACAACTATTTTTTGAATTATTGTCAGCAAAATTTCAATTGAATGTAATATTAATGATATCGTTCAATGATATCTGTATTCTCTTGCATCCCCTTTCTTTGGAATGGGTACAAATATGGATCTTTTCCAATTAGTTGGCCAGGCAGCTGTATTCCAAATTTCTTGGCATAGGCAAGTGAGCACCTCCAGTGCTGCATCACTTTGTTGAAACATTTTAATTTGTATTCCGTCAATTCCTGGAGCCTCGTTTTTCACCAATGCCTTTGGTGTAACTTAGATTTCTTCCTTCAGTATGATCAGCTCTTGATCATATACTACCTCTTGAAATGGTCCAGAATTGACCAATTCTTTTTAGTGCAGTGATTCTGTGTATTCTTCCCATCTTCTTCAGATGCTTCCTACATCGTTCAGTATTTTGTCCATAGAATCCTTCAGTATTGCAGTTTGATTTTTTTTTTTTCAGTTGTTTCAGCTTGAGAAATGCTGAGTGTGTTCTTCCCTTTTGGTTTTCTAACTCCAGATCTTTGCACATTTCATTATAGTATTTGATGTTGTCTTATTGAGCTGTTTTGAAATTGGTTCAGTTCCTTTACTTTCTCATTTCTTCCTGTTGCCTTAGCATCTGTAAGCTCAAGAGCAAGTTTCAGAGTCTCTTCTGACATCATTTTCTGTGTTTTTCTTTTTAATGACCTTTTGCTTTTTTCATGTACAATGTTCTTGTTGTTTTCCCACCACTCTTCTGGTCTTCAGTCATTAGTGTCTAATGCATCAAATCTGTTCTTGAGATGGTCTCTAAATTGATGTGGGATATATTAAAAGGTTATATTTTAGCTCTCATGGAGTTGTTAGAATTTTTTTCAGCTTCAGCCTGAACATGCATACGAGTAACTGATGGTCTGTTCCATAGTCTGTCCCTGGCCTTGTTTTGGCTGATGATACTGAGCTTTTCCATCATTTCTTCCCACAGATGTAGTCAATTTTGTTCCTGTGTATACCATCTGGTAAGATCCACCAGCTGTTCCTTGGAAACTCTGTATAGGACCATTATGAGTCAGAAGTGACTCAATGGCTCTTAATAAGAATGATACATATATGGTGGTGGTGGTTATGTGTCATGGAATCGGTTCCGATTCATAATGACCCGGTATAGGGTTTCTGATGCTGTAAATCTTTACGGGAACAGAAAGCCTCATCTTTCTCCTGCAGAACAGCTGGTCGTTTTGAACTGCTGACCTCGAGGTTCTGAACCCAATTCATAACCATTACACTACCAGAGTTCCTTATATACATATATATCTGGTCTCAATTTTGGACTATTATATGTGGTTGTTTGGGAGTCCTGGTATGGCACTGTGGGTTAATGTGCTGCACTGAAAAGTTGATTTTAACCACAAGGTTGGTGGTTGAAGCTTACCAGCTGCTCTTTGGAAACCCTTACAGACAGGGTCACTATGAGTCAGAACTGACTCTACAGCATAAAACAACAAAATAGTCAAAAGCATATGGTGACATACACCATCTATTTCTCATGGGAAATTTTTTCAATTAGTCAAATATATTTTTGATTAAAAAATTGGGTTGATAAGATTCATAACTAAAAAAGGTAGATTTATGTCTTTGTTGTAGCTGTATATGCTGATGTATATGTCCTTATTTTTTGTTGTCAAGCACCATCGAGTCAGTTCTGACCCATAGTGACCCTATATAGGGTTTCTGAGGGGCAGCTGATGAGCTTGAACTGCCAACCTTGCAGTTGAACCATCTTTGTAGTCTATCTCATTAACTCACAGTGCCATACCAGAACTCCGTGTCCTTATAGTATGCTATTTGTGTACCCAATATGTGTGTGTGTATGTGTGTACTCAATTCTATGTATTTTTTAATGACTTCATATTTAAGGCCTTAGCTATTCAGATACCAAAGTAGTTCTTTATAAAACTACATATTTACAAAGCTCTACAAGTCATCAGTCAGACTCTCCCAAAGTTACCGGCACATGAGACTTTGGGAGGGGAAGTTGGGCAAAATAATTTGAACACACTCACACAGAAGCCTAAAAATATGATTATATCTTCTCCCTGCTTATTTACAAAGGATCTATAGTATGTGATCTTGAAAACACATGTTTCCTATTTTTGCCATTTTGATAAAAGCAGACCATGCCAATGGCTTTTAGCTTGTGATCTGGTGATTGTTTCAGCACTGATTGTCAATGATCAGTGTGTCAGCTGACATAGTTAAATCAGAAATTAGCATTCAGTCTCCTAAAATGCCAGACACATGAACCCATTGCACAAGAGAGACTATAATGGAACCCACATGATACCCCCATTAAACAATGAAACATGTGACATTCACTAAAACAGGAACACATCAGCAAATATGCCTGAGGAAGTTTATGGTATTTAACTCCTAAAGATTAATTTTATTGTGGTGTGTGAGGAATTAATTAACTGAGAGTTTCCTTTTATTATTGAAAACAGAAATACTGTTCAGAAAATTGTGGAGAGTAAATAAAGCATATTTTAAGTTTATTAAGCTTGGCTCATCGACTTCTATTTATTTAAGCTCATCTCATAAAGTAATTAAATATTTCAATCAGTAAGTTTATATGGCTATTTTATTTAGCACATTTCTGGAAAATTAATCAATGCGTTAAAATGCAGAATGAGTATGTGCTTATATTTCTAGTTTCATAAGGACAAAATTGTGACTAAAACCACATTCTTAAAATCATAAGATCTTTCCTAATACGTTGTTGTGGTTAAGTGCCATTGAGTAGGTTCTAACTCACAGCCACCCTGTATAGGGTTTCCTAAGAGCGACTGGTGGATTTGAACAGACGACCTTGCGGTTCAAAGTGACTTTGCAATCCAATGCTTATCCTACAGCACCATATCAGGACTTTTAATATATTCTCCAGTAAATGTTGTTGTTGTTGTTAAGTACTATGGAATCGGTTCTGACTCATAGTGACCCTGCACAGGGCTTCTGAAGCTGTAAATCTTTACATGAGCAGAAAGCCTCATCTTTCTCTCGCAGAATGGCTGGTAGTTTTGAACTGCTGGCTTTGAGGTTACCAGCCCGATTTGTAACCACTACGCTACCAGAGCTCCTTGCTCTGGTAAATAGACAAGTGTAAAATGACAATAAAACAGTTGAAAAACTTGGTCTTACAATGAAAACAAGCAAATAGTTAAAGTTGTTATATCTACATGCAACAAAATTTCCCATCAGTACTGTACTACATT
Organism: Chrysochloris asiatica; assembly: GCF_000296735.1. Taxonomy (NCBI): domain Eukaryota; kingdom Metazoa; phylum Chordata; class Mammalia; order Afrosoricida; family Chrysochloridae; genus Chrysochloris; species Chrysochloris asiatica. Next base: position 3,459,277 of record NW_006408616.1, read on the forward strand.
TTTCTAAATGTTTTCCCCTCAGAGAAGCCTCCTTCCGGTGTGGCAGTGAGCCTTACCTTACATTAGATAAGCTGTGAAATTCAATGAGGTGCTGGGTGTGGACTTAGCATTTTTGTGTTTTGTTATCATTTACAGTCAGTTAAAGGAGCTCTGGTAGCGTAGTGGTTACGAATCGGGCT
>NW_006408616.1:3460620-3479146 GCF_000296735.1 Chrysochloris asiatica
TTGACGGCACTTAGCAACAACAACAATGAGTTGACACTGACCTTATGGCACAGAGCAAAAATAAAGGACTGGATTGGCCAAGTGGCAGCATCGATGGACTCATGCGTGACAACAGTAATGAGGCTGGCCCAGGATTAGGCAGTGTTTTGTTCTGCTGTGCATAAGGTCAGTACTGACTCGATGGCACCTAACAACAACAACAGTGAGGGCAGTGGTAGTTCATTGGTAGAATTCTCATGTGGCATGGATGAGATGGGGTTCAGTAGTGGGCCAATGAATCTCAAGTTCAACCACCACCCATGTGTCAGTGGTGGCATGTTTATTGCTTTAAGAATGATTCCTGGTGGCACAATGGTTAAGTCCCTGTTGCTATTCAAAAGTTGGCAGTGCAAATCCATGCTGCAGCTGAGCAGAAGAAAGACCTGGTCATCTGCTTCTGAAAAGATTACAGCCAAGACCAGTGGAGCAGTTCTAATCTGTCACATGGGGTCGTTTTGAGTCTGTTGTTGTTAAATACCTTGTGGTTCAAACAGAATTTGCAGTCCAGTATCTATCCTACAGTACCACACCAACAGTACCCAATGACAACAACAAAGGATTACTAGGGGAAAAAAATTGTGTCAGGACCTCAAATTGTTATTAAACATTCTTTAGGAAATTATTTTAAAAATCCATCCTTATATGAAGGGCTTTATAAAGTTCATGGAAAAATCCCACTATATATTAATTTCACTCATCCATGAGCTTTTTGAAGCCCCCTTGTAAAACAGACACAATGTTAGGCACTGTTCCATAACACTGTGAACAAATCTCTGTAACCACTGAGTTAAATGGATTTTATAAATCCATTTTACAGATGGAAATATTGAAGTTGAGTAATATGAAAAGGACAGTCAGCATAGCTGGATGAGGCAAAGCTTGAATTCAACAACATGCTCTTCCATTTCAAGTATCTCTCAGTTTGTAGTTGCCAAAGTGCGATATGTTTAACTAAATCAAAACAAACAAGTGTAGACTTTAAATCCAGAAACAACAACAACAAAAACTAATTAGTGTAGACAAAGGACTCAAGTGATGATCTTCAGAATATTGTAAATTTCTAGGTAAAAAGAGGTACACACACACACACACACACTTGTACATACCAGACTAGACAAAATGCTCTCATACATTCTGGGGTTAAGGCCAATGCTGTTGTTGTTAAGAGCCTTCAAGTCAGTTCTGACTTATAGCGACCCTGAGTGCCTGGTGAGTTTGAACAGCCCACCTTGCGTTTCTAACGGACCTTGCAGTCCAGTGCTTATCTTACAGCGCCACAATAGGGTCTCAGTAATTTTTTTGTGGCACTCTGAGGCCATTGGAAATATACAACAATCTATTTTATTAAATATTAAGGTAGAAATAACTGTGGTAGGGACACTAGTGTTTGATTAAAATGTCTCTATATTTCCCTTGTGATTAAAAAATTCTGTGTGCTCCTGTGAATAAATAATTCCCTAGGCTGTTATAAAAAATAAGATCCTAGGGAATCTTGCACACGGTTTTGGGATTGTGGCACTAGATCTATGTACATCTATGATATTGTTGTTGTTAAGTGTCATTGCGTCGGTTCTGACTCCTAGTGACCCTGTATAGGGTATCCCAGGAGTGGCTGGTGAGTTTGAACTATCAACCTTGGGGTTCAAACCTACCTTGTGGTCCGGTGCTTTATCCCACAGTGCCACATGTCATTGTTAGCTGCCATCAAGTAGCTTCTGACTCAGAACAGAACAGAATAAAACACTGACCTGTTCTGTGTCATCCTCAATTGTTAAGTTTCATTGTTGCTACCACCGTGTCTACCTTGTCGGGCGTCTTTCTCTTTTTTACTGACCCTCTATACTTTGCCAAACATGATATCCTTCTCCAGTGACTAGTCCAAAATAATAAAAAAATCTATGCTATAGACCCTGTATTAATAGCAAGCTGACACATTCCATTTGAAACTCTTTGTTAAACCATCAAGTCAATTTTTTTTACAATTGTTTGCTTTACATCATATAAATAAAATGGGTTATTGTTGAATTTTGCATTTTCTGCATATTTTATTTTCACATAAAATATCTTCCTGTCAGAAATTCCAAGAGCATTTAACTATTATAGTTATATGACTAGAAATTTCATGCTTACACAGAAAAAGGGGTGGGCAGAGGACTGCATTAATTAAGAAGTACTGACTCTACTAATTTTGGACCCTAAAATGCACATTCTAAAGGAACAGTAGTTACTTGAGGTTGAGGTTCAAGAAACCTATGTGTTGTAAAAAGAGAATTGGAGTCAGAGAAATTGATGTTAACCAAATTTCAGACCTTCAACCAAGTTACTTTAAAAGTCTTTCTCAAGGCTAAAATGTTGAGCTAGCACCAACATATGGATATAAAGTTATTTTTCTACCTTTATAATAAAATTTTTCTATGACAGGGAAACACAAAAGTGGTGTCTTTCTAACAACATATAAACTATTCTTCTGGTGTCAAAGGTATTTAAATTCTATTTGAAAAACACAGACCTGACTTCCAACGGTGCAGTCTATGGTTAATAGACATTATAGAAGACACCAATGGACTGTGTCCATGGGCCATTCAAAATGTACTTGCACCAATTCATTTGCAAAAAACACTGTTATTTTAACATTCAGAATTAAAAACTTAGTTTTTTTTCTAATTTATTTAAAGGGGTTTAATGTAATGATTGTTTTATGATTAAAACCAGCTATTACCTAAAAATATAATTTACAATTGGGAAATTCAATTATTTGACATACAATATGGGTTGTGTTTATAGTTTAATAGAACTAACAGGTTGAAACTACAGAATATTGATTAATTTTTCTCCTGAATGAACTGATCTCTGAATTGGGTTAATGGATTAAGCCAGTGTTTTCAACTTCTCTTACTTATTTTATATATATATATATATATATTGTTGTTGATTAAGTGCCACCCTCAAGTCAATTCCAAAGCATAGCAACCTGGTATAGGGTTTCCGAGAAGCAGCGGGTGAGCTTGAACCACTGACCTTGCAGTTCAAATGGCTTTGCAGTCTGGCACATTAACCCACAGCGCCACACCAGGACTCCATATATACATATATAACCAGAATATAAAATAACATTTATATTCTAGATATATGTATATATATATATAGTTGTTGTTGTTAAGTGCTGTCGAGTCAGTTCCGACCCATAGCAACCCTGTACAGGGTTTCCAAGGGTGTAAATCTTTATGGGAGTAGAAAGCCTGATCTTTCTCCCACGGAGTAGCTGGTAGTTTCGAACTGCTGACCTTAAGGTTCGCAGCCCGATTCACAGAGTATATATATATACTCTACATATATCCTTATTTTGTAAACTGATCTACATATTCATGGATAAGAATAGACTGAAACATTCTTTAAAGCTTTTTTTTCTAAATAGTCCATTTATTCTGAAGTCTTTTTGGCTATGCAGCAATTAATTTTTTGTTCTGTATTTTTTATGTATATTCTAGTAGATAAAAGAGGTCAACAATTACATTGTGTGTCTCCACACCACACAGTATTTTTACCATTATATTTCTTAAAGGGAAAATATCTATGTTCAACTAAAGTTTACCTTTTAGAAAAACAGAAAACTAAATCAAACTCTGAAGGTTAAGTTCCTGGTGTATTAATTTTATTTTACTTTTTCCCATATGGAAACGTTTTCATTTTTTTCTGTAGTTCTAGATAATTCTTCTTTATGTTATTTTATCAAGACACGTATTCTGAAAAGGATCATTCATTCTTTCTATGAATGGATTGATGAGAACCATTTAGGTTTTTGACAACTACTAATGACGGACCTCTCATATTTGCTTGAAATGAAAATCAAGATAGGTTGGCGTGGGTCTAAATTTAAAGAATTTGATCTTTACTCTTGGTTTCACAGAGATAATGTCAAAACCTAAGAATTCCCCATGAACTTTTATAGAAATGTCTTTTATCTATAGGTTCCACCTGAGGGCTTGTGGTAATGGGGTGAATCTTTGGTGAGAAATGGCCAGACACACCAGAAAGACCAATCTTGTGATACCAGTACAAACTTACTAGAGGCAGAGGCTGGAGTATGATTCAATCAATCATGCCCAAGTATTAGGCCCCAATAAAGGATCTGGACATAAAAGCTCCAAGAACGTTCTGATTGGTGATAGACATCAGTGTATGTGGGAGAAAGATGGATGCCCGCATATTGTGAACCATCCCAACTCAGCCCTATGAGTGTCTTCATTTGTATCCTTTTGCTATAATGAAACTGTCTTAAGTATATTCCTTTCCTGAGTTCTGTGAGTCACACTAGCAAATTATCAAACCTAAGAAAGTAGTGGAACCTGGCAGGCCAGAAGTGAGGGCGTAATGGGAAGCCCAAAGCTTCCAGTTATCGTCTAATGTTTTGGACACACTTTGTCGTCTGTAGTGAGAAGTGACACAGCTCTAGGTGGTGAGGGTCAGAAGAAGAAACTCTGCATGTGCAGGTGAACTAAACTGAGCAGATTGCTTTTATGATTTAATTGGGTGTCTTTACCCTCAAACGTACCCTATAACTGGTGCTGAAAATCCTAATCCCTACGCTCTGGTTATAATCACATTTGGAAATGAGTTTTCTTTGTTATGTTAGCAAGTCTGTATTAGTCTAGCATGTGTTTTAAGTCAATCTCTTTTAATACATAAAAGAATAGTTTAGCAAACAAGAAAATATGAAAGAGAAGATTCATGCGAATAATTGCCAAGGAACCTAGGAAAAAGGAGAAAGGACCTTCCTCAGAGCTGACAGAGTGAGAAAGAGTCTTTCTTCCCTTAGGGTTGGTGCCCAGAATTCAGACTTCTAACATTGTAAATAAACCATGAATAAACAAATTTCTGCTTGTTAAAGCTACTAACTTGTGGTATTTCTATTATACCATCACCAGGCAACTAAGAGAATTGCATTGATTTGAGAAGTACAATTTGATTTTTTAACATAGCTGTTCAGTCTCTTTCACTAAAGCACAATGAAATTGTACATTAATATCACTCAAATTGGATGGATGGTATAGTGCTGTAGGCTAATGCACTGGACTGCAAGGTTGGTTTGAACCACAAGGTTGGCGGTTCAAGCTCACCAGCTGCTCCTTAGAAACCACATACAGGGTCACTGTGGATCAGAATGGCATTTAACAACAACAACAACATCACTCAAATTGTAACAAGTGGTAACCAGAGAAGTCACATGTGGTTGACAATGGGGTGGTGGTGATGGTTGTGTGCTGCCCAGATGATTCGTACTCATATTGATCCTGTACAGGGTTTCCCAGGCTGTAAAACTTTATGGGAGAAGCGCTAGCAGCCCAATTCTTAACCACAAAGTTATTGTTGTTGTTAGGTGCCATTGAGTTAGTTCCTATTCATAGCAAACGTATGTGCAACAGAACAAAACACTTCCTGGTCTTGCATCATTCTCACAATCATTGTTAGGCTTGAGCCCATTGCTGCTGCCACTGTGCCAATGCATCTCACCGGGGGCAGTCTCCCAATTTTTTTTGCTGACACTCCATTTTACCAAGCATGATGTCCTTTCTCCAGGGACTAGTTCCTCCTATAAAATGTCCCAAGTATCAGAGTTGAATTCTGGCCATCCTGGCTTCTGGCAAGCATTCTGGGTATACTTCCAACACAGATTTGTTTGTTCTTCTGGCAGTCCATGGTACTTTCAATATTCTTCTCCAACACCAAAACTCAAATGCACTAATTCTATGGTCTTCCTAATTCATTGTCCAACTTTCGCATGTATATAAAGCTTTTGAAAATACCATGGCTTGGGTCAGGCACACCTTAGTCCCCAATCTGATGTCTTTGATTTTGAACACTTCGAAGATGTCTTGTGCGGCAGATTTGCCTAATGCAATGCACTGTTTTCTTGATTGCTGCTTTCATGAGTGTTGATTGTGGATCCAATCAAAATGATAAAGTGTTTGATAACTTTAATCTTTCCCCATTTATCAAGATGTTTATTATTGGTCCAGTGATGAGGACTTTTGTTTTCTTTATATTGAGGTGCAACCCATACTGAAGGCTGTGACCTATGATCTTCATCAATAAGTATTTTAAGTCCTCTTCACTTTTAGCAAGAAAAGTTGTATCATCTACATATCGCAAGTTGTTAATGTGTCTTCCTCCAGTCCTGATGCCACATTCTTCTTCATACAATCCAGCTTCTCATATGATTAGTTCAGCATACAGAATGAGTAAGTATGACAGAAGAATACAACCCTTAAGCACACCTTTCCTGATTTTACACCGTTATGTGTCCCCTTGTTCTGTTTGAATGACTGCCTTTTGGCCTATGTACACATTCCTCAGGAGCACATTTAAGTGTTCTGGAATATTCATTCTTCACAATGTTATCCAAAGTTTGTTATGATCCATACAATTAAAAGCCTTTGCATAGTCAGTAAAGCACAAGTAAACATCATTCTGGTATTCTCTGCTTTCAGCTAAGATCCATCTGACATCAGCAGTGATATCCCTCATTCCAAGTCATCCTCTGACTCCAGCTTGAACCTCTGACAGTTCCCTGTGAATGTACTGTTGCAGCCATTTTTAAATTATCTTTAGCAAAATTTTACTTGCATGTGATATTAATGATATTGTCCAATGAAAGGAATGGGCACAAATATGTACATTTTTGTATCATATCATCATGTACAGGTAGCTATCTTCCAAATTTCTTGGCACAGATGTATGAGTGCCTCCAGTGCTGCATCGGTTTGTCGAAAGATTTCAATTTGTACTCCAACAATTCCCTTAGCATTCAGTGTAGCTAGGGCTTCTTCCTTCTATAACATTGGTTCTTGACAATGTGGTACCTCTTGATATGGTTGAACATCACCCATTTCTTTTTGGTATGGTGACTCTGTATATTCCCTTCCATATTCTTTTGATGACTTGTTGTTGTTGTTGTTAAGTGCCGTGGAGTCGGTTCTGACTCATAGCAACCCTGCACAGGGTTTCCAAGACTGTAAATCTTTACTGGAGCAGAAAGCCTCATCTTTCTCTCACAGAACCACTGGTAGTTTCGAACTGCTGACCTTGCGGTTCACAGCCCGATTCGTAACCACTACGCTACCAGAGCTCCTTTTGATGATTACTACATCAATATTTTGCTCACAGAATTCTTTAATATTTCAAGTTCAGACTTGAATTTGTCTTCAGTTCTTTCAGCTTGAAAAATGCTGAACTTGTTCTTTCCTTTTAGTTTTCTAACTCCTGGTCTTTGTACATTTCATTTCAGTACCTGACTTTGTCTTCTTAAAATGCCCTTTGTAATTTTCTGATCAGCTCTTTTACCTCTTCATTTCTTTCACTTATTATAGCATCTCATCTCTACACTGGAGATCAACTTTCAGAGTCTCTTCTGACATCCATTTTGGTCTTCTTTCTTTCTTGTCTTCCTAATGACCTGTTACTTTCTTCATACATGATGCTCTTGATGTCATCCACAACTTCTGATCTTCAGTTACTGGTGTTTATACATCAAAAATCTGTTCTTGGTGTGGAATAAGTTTAAGGGTCTATTTTGTCCTCAGGGACTTGTTTTAATTTTCTTCAGCTTCAGCCTGAATTTGCATCTGAGCAATTGATGGTCTGTTGTACAGTTTGCTCCTGGTCTTATTTTGGCTGATGATATGGAACTCTTTCTCTATCTCTTCCCATAGATATAGTCAATTCAATTTATATGTATTCCATCTGGTGAGGTCCATGTGCATAGTCATCTTTCACATTGTTTAAAAAAGGATTTTGAAATAAATATGTCATTGGTCTTATAAAATGTTATCATGTGATCTATAGCATCGTTGAAAGTCTGCTAATGAGAAAAGGCTTCAGTTGTTTCTTTTCCTATTCCTATGATTTTATTTGTTGTTGCTAAGTGCCTTCAAGTCAGTTCTGACTCATAGTGATGCTGTATAGGGTTTTTGAGTAGCAGCTGGTAGATTTGAACTGCTGACCTTGTGATTCACAGTCCAGTGCTGATCCTACATTGCCACAGCAGGAGTCTATCTCTGTGATTAGTGAGGAAATTATCTGGACTACTTCTCACTTCCACCCACTTTCTCAATCAAACTGATTCAAGTGCCAAATGTCAACAAGAGTGGCACTTTCTTTTGCAACTGGCTTCTGTTTAGTTCTAGAGTTTGCATGGTGATAACTCCAAGCTTTCCAGCAACTATAGAAGCTGTATTCTATTTTATTCCCAAGGTTATAAAAAGAAGTGGTTTCACTTAAAACTTTAAGCTTTGAAGGTAAGTATAAAAATTGCTTAATATAAAATGAAATTTTAGCAAAAGACTCAAGAAGACAGGTGAAGATACAGGGAGGTATGCAAGGGCTAAAGAGGAAAGAAGAGCTAGTAATAGAAACACAATCTTGGGACAACAATGTTCTTTGGGTAGGTAACATGAACAGAGACACAGGCTAAATGGGTATGGAAGAGTGGTATATGTACATAAATGTATATATTCCACAAATATATAAGAGTTTGAAAAAGGATATTGTATATGGGTATTTAACTTTCCTGCAAACACAATTAAGAATATGGTGGAGTATACAGAGGCAAAATGACGAAAATTTCTTAGATATTATCAAACAACTTCAGGCAACGAGTTGCTGGGCCTGAGGCTCTGAACCATAGTCTTAGGGGACACCAAGGTCTATCGGCACAACATAGTCCACAAAGACACTGTTCTTCACCCAACTTTGTTGTGTATTATTTGGGATCTTAAAAGATCAAGACTGGCTATATAAGGTACAGCTATTGGTCTCTCCATGTGTAGAAGAAAGAAGAATGATAAGAACTAAAGAGACTTGGAATTCTAAATGGACTAATGAAATGTGAATATCCATCTCCAAGGCTCTGAAAGTAGAACATCTAGGTTGTGCCTGGTTACCAACACCAACAGCTCTGAAAGGGATCAAATAAGAATGTCCTAGATAGAGTGGCCAAAAATGTGGAACAATGAATATACAAGTGCAAAGTCAAGAAACGGTATGGTTTGGTCTGAGAAATAAAAGGATACAAGGATAGACGGGTCTGGTGAAAGAAGATGGGGATAAGTGAGTAATTGTTGTCATGACTAATTGCAATGGTCACAACTGTAAAGGCAGAAGTTTTATAACATAAGGGGGGGGGGGAGTAATTAATGTTACATTCCAGGAACAGAAGAACCTAGGACCATCAGGGGAGAAGAGCATGAGCGGAATGCGGGACTCTAGCCAGAGAAGCAGCAACACCAGTGATGGAGGCAGAGATGATGACATGAGAAATAGAGCAGCTGAGGACTCTAGACTCATGGGAAGAGAAAGACTGTGTTTGTGGCTGGGAGGCAGGCTTGCAGAATGTGCCCTTTGGTTGTTAAAATGACTATATATTCCTAAGTGTTTTTGTAAACATAAAATCACACACACACAACAGAGGGAATAGAAGCAAATACTGTTGAATGATGATGCATGGAGAGGATTGTAATCATTTCAATGAAATGAAATACGATAGGATGCGTGCAAAACCGATGTTCTCCCATATAAACTATCACTCAAGTCACAATAAACTTTTTTTTTTTTTTTTTTAAAGGATACAAGGAGTCCTGGTGTGGCATTTTAGGATAAGCACGGGAGTATGCAAGGTTGGTTTGAGCCACAAAGTTGGTAGTTCAAACTCACTAGTCACTCCTCAGAAACCCTACACAGGGTTGCTATGAGTTGGAACCAACTCAACAGCACTTAAATTACAACAACAGTGACAAACTAAACTGTATGTACAGGAAGAAACCAATAATGGAAGACACACTAATTACATTTGATAATTTGGACTTATTTTAAAGGGCAATGGAAAGTTATTGACAAGCCTATTAATATAATCTATATGCTATAGCCATTGAGTCAAATATGACTCACAGGGAACTTATGAGGCAGAACAGAACTGCCCCACAGGGATTCCAAGACAGTAAGGAAATACATTACCACATCTTTCTCCTTCGGGTGGGTTCTAACTACCAATTTTCTGGTTAGGAGGTGAGGGCTTAACTCTCATGCCACCAGGGCACCTAACAATAAATATTAATGGTGGTGGTGATGGTTGTATGCCCTCAAGGCAGTTCTGACTCATAGCAACCCTGTATAGTGTTTCCAAGGCTGTACATATTTATGGGAGCAGAAAGTCTCATCCTTCTACTGTGGAGCGACTGTAGATTCAAACAACTGACCTTGTGGTGTGCAGCCCAGCTCCTAATCTAGGACTCCCACAGTCAATATTACCTATGCAAAAATAAAATGAACCCAAAAATTCCACTCAATTTAAAGAATATACTGAAAATAGAAGTTATGAAACCCAATGAACAAAGAGCAAATATTGCCTTCAGAAGAGCAGAAATAACCTAAGCTCATTTAAATATCAAAACAAATGCTTTTCCACCTATTTTTTGTGTGTGTGTTTTTAAAACAAAAATGCTATATGGGTGCTCTCATATCTTGGTGTGGCAGTGATATTAAAGAGCCTAAGATAAAGGCATGCCCTCCACCCACTCACAAATAACAAGTCAATGGTACTTACTACATCCAGCTTTATAGCTGAAGCCTGGAGGAAGGAGGAATCCTTGCTGGGCAGCTGCAGCCAGTGTCCGTTGATCAGGAGGGAATACAGGAATCATTAATGGCGGCAGCTGACCTTGAACCTGCTGAACGTGATAGAGCGAATCAAAGGGAAGAAGTTTTGTGCTCCATATTTCCCACCCTCCTTGTCTTATGATAAATGATTTCTTCAATTCAATACACTGTCTTACAAACTTGCTAAAACACTCACTTGAGAATTATGCCTTGGGTCACCTTAGACAGAATTAGAAAATTCTAGAATTAGAAATTATCAGGTTCAACCTTTAACTTAATGAATAATTACATACATAATATTGACTATGATGAAAATACCAGTACTTTGCATAAAAAAGCCATTGTATTATTGTACTAAGGTAATGGTTAAAAAGGAGCTCTAAAAGGTATCAGTTTGAGGATGAAGGTCCACCTAACCATGGTATTTTCAATTGCCTCGTATGCAAATGACAATTGGACAATGAATAAAGAACACCATAGAAGAACTGATGCATTTGAGTTATGGTGTTGGATAAGAATACTGAAAATACTATGGACTGCCAGAAGAATAAATCTGTGTTGAAAGACATACAGCCAAAATACTCCTTACAAGTCATGATGGTGAGACTTTGTCTCTCATACTTTGGACATGGTATCACAAGGTACCAGCCCCTGGAGAGGAACATCATGCTTGGTACAGTGGAGGGTCAGCAAAAAAAAGAGAGGAAGACTTCCAATGAGATGGACTGGCACAATGGCAGCAGCAATGGGTTCGAGTATAAGAATTGTGATGAAGGCACAGGAGTGGGCAGTGTTTTATTCTGTTGTGCACAAGGTCACCATGAGTCAACCAACTGGAGAGTACACTAAACAACAACAACAAGGGATCTGAGCAATGACATTCATTGCTGTTTTCATGTTACTAACATTAAAACTTCGGCTTGTAAAAAATAAAACAAATAAAAAAGGAGCTCTAGTAACATAGTGGGTTATGAGTTGGGCTTCTAAGTACAAGGTCAGAAGTTCAAATCTACCAGCTACTTTGCAGGAGAAAGATGAGGCTTTCTGTACTGTAAAGATCTACAGTCTCAGAAACCCTATATAAGGTCACTATGAGTCAGAACTGACATCACACAGCACATAACCATCACCACAATCAATGGGTAAAAACTTATCCCTTTGATTGAACTGAAATATGTGTTAGAACAATTATATCGTCTAAAACAAAACTAACTGACCCTGGATCATTTTACATTATTAATTTATCCAGATCTAATTCTCATGTTGACACAGACTGAAAATTTTAAATTCTAGAATTTTAGACCTGGAAGAGAATTTAGACTTTTACAGATGGGAAAACTAATGCCAAAGAGAATTGACTTGTACATGGTCATAGAAACTCATTCTAGACTCCAGTCTCTTGAACCCTTTTTGACAGAGCTCTCTGTTATGTGTATGTCCTTGAGTAGTTGAACCACTCCTCACACTATACGCCTTCTGTTTGGGTTGTCATCTTTGGAATACCTTCTGCTTTGCTAGTACTCCTGTTAGAGTATGTGATTCATATCAATAAATAATCCTGCACACCAGAATCACATTTTCTTTGAACTGAACAAAAATTTCTAGAAAATGTACCCTGAGATATTAGTCATTTTTGCAGCAATACCACATTATTGACTAATGCAGATGCTGCCTTAATTAAAGTTTCTAGATTTTTTTCTTTTATTTCATTCTTCCTCAAATAGTTAAACAAAATACTCGTGGTGAACATGATCATAATCATTAGTTAATGTTAATTATTGGTTATACGATTGAGAATCTAAGATCCTGCTGAAAATCACATATCTGACACTTTATTCTTTCTGACTACTCCTTTTGCACATTAAATCAGCTGTTTGGAAATATTTAATGAGCATCTACTCTGTGACAGAAACTGAGTAGTCAGTAAGGATATATTAGTACACATGGTGGCCAAGATCCTATTCCCATGAAGTTTAAATTCTAGTGAAGAAGATGGTTTTAAAAAGGTAAAATACATTAACAAAGTAGTTAGACATGCATTCCATGATTAAGTCCTAGTGAGCAACACCTAGATAGTTTTTCAACCTGTTCTTTTTCACATTAGCATGGCACATCTCCAGAGCTCTTTCTGATGTTTGATTTCTCACTTTCAAAGTCCCTCTTCATTTTCTTTCTCCTTCAATTCATTTCATGACATCTGAATAATTTCTTAAATTTTGATTGGTGAGTGTGTGTGGCAGGGTGAATAAGACAAAAGGAAGTGAGGCAGAGACAGATAAAGAGAAGGGGAAAAAAGAAAAAAGAAAGAGTAAAGGAAGGAGGGGAAAGAAGGGAGAGCGAACATGAAGAACATTATAAGGCAGATCTATTTTTATCAATGATAGCAAATCAGAAGGCTTTCTTTTAGCCAAAAGGGTTTAAACTTATCACTGCCACTGGAGTGAAACTATAAAGAAAAAGACAACAAAAGCAAGGAAACAAAAAGCCACAGTGTCTTAGAGTTCAACCTGAAAACTAAAACTACTACAGCCAGCATTTCCGGAGCATACTGGGAAAAAGAAAGATAAGTCTATTTTATAGAAACCAATTGGAAACAATGGATTAAAGAATCAAAAAGTGGTTGAGCAGAATGTAAGATGAAGTTCTATAAAATAAAATGCAGACATCCCAGTACAGACCAACATAGGGGCCAGTTCAGTGTGAGAAGAAGATGCAAACCAGAATAACAAACAGACAAGCAACCAGCCATATTGGTGAAAAGTTATCATCAGTTACTGTAGCTCTTTTACATTTAATTGTTTCTATGTGTTGTTGTTGTTGTGTTAAATGCCACTGAGTCAGTTCCAACTCATAGCGACCTCCCAGGAGCATCTGGTGGGTGTGAACTGCCAACCTTGTTTTTAGCAGTCCAGTGCTTATTCTACAGTGCCACATGCATGTAAGTATTATATTTTATAAGATCCCTAGTGGCACTGCAGGATAAGCAGTGGTCTGCTAACCACAGGATTGGCAGTTCAAATGTGCCAGCCACTCTGTGGGAGAATGATTAAGCTTTCTGCTCCCATAAACACATCCTCAAATAAAACTCAAAATTATAAAACAGATTGTGCTTACTGATCAAAAAGAGACTGAAGCAATCTAAGACTATGGCCCTTCAGGTCTGGAACTGAACTCACTCTCGTGGCCCAATTTTCAGCCAAGCTATAGATAGGTATTGGGGGTGGGGGTGGGAAACACAGCAGGTTATATAGGTAAATAGGTATGCTCACCAAGGAATGGTTAAGTATTCAAGATCAAAAGGGCAACATTTGTCCAAGGACAAAGTTCAGAATGGTTGGGAAGGATGCTGGGATACAAATTAGAATCACAAGGAGGAAGTGGGAAACTATTGTTGTGTGAAGGGATTGCAATCATTGAGAAGAGATGAAGTATATGATTTAACTAATGTAAAACTTATGATCTGCTCTGTAAACCTTCACTCAATTTGCAATACAAAGTTTCAAGAAAAAAAAAAAAAAAGACAGTCTTGAAATCTCTGTACATTTTGAATTGGAATCAACTCGAATCAATGTCAATGGGGTGTTAGTGCGTCTATTATATTTTACTTATTTATTTATTATGGTTTGGGTGAAAGTTTTCAGAGCAAATGAGTTTTTCATTCAGGTATTCATACATTGTTTTGTTTTATTTCATGAAATCTGTTGCAATCCTCCCAATGTAACAACAGCACAGTTCCCACTTCCTCCCTGGTTCCTCATTTCCATTCATTCTTCTTCCCTGACCCTTCCTGCTTATGAGCTTTGTTTTTGGAAAACTGTTGCTTTTTTGGTCTCAGATGGTTGATTGTTCTGAGGATTATGTTTCCTACATGTGCTATTGTTCACTTTATATTCCTGTCTACCATTTTGAAATTGGATTGTTTCTTTTCGTTCTTGCGATTTTGAAGTTTTCTATAAAGTTTAGATATTAGTCCCTTGTCAGATATGTCCTTGCCAAAAAAATCTTTACCTAGTCTGCAGAACTTCTTTTTACTCTTTTGAAGAACTCTTTTGATGCACACAAGTGTTTAATTCTTAAGAGGTCCTAGTTGTTTTGCTTTTTCTCTCTTGGCTTGTACATTTTTATTATGGCTATAATCTATTTCTCTATGCCACAAATTAAGAACCCTAAGTTTGCTCTTATTTTTTCTTTGATGATCTTTATAATCTTGGGTTTTACATTTAGGTCTCTGATAAATTTTGAATTTGTTTTTGTATATGGTGTGAGATATGAATCTTGTTACATATTTCTGCAAATGGATATCCAGTTTTGCAGCACCATTTGTTAAAGAAACTGTCTCTTCCCTATTTAATGGATTTGGGCCCTAAGTATTAATTGTATATAGCACACTTTCCCCTAAGATGCCATTGTGTATAAGGTATGCCATAAATTTAATGAGAGCATTTTGGAGCAAAGAGTTAAGTAAACTCACATTAAATACATGCAAGGGTTATAAGAGACATTCAAATTTTATATACTTTAAAATGTGGACAAAATGAATTAGAAAAAGAAAGAAACTATAGTTTATTGCTTTAGTGCAGTAATTCTCCAACTTGAACATATATTCAAATCACCTGGTATACTAAACAGCATCAATGCTCAGGCTGCTTCCCAGACCAAATAAATCAGAAACTCTAGGAGTGAGACCCAACCATCAGCATTTTACAAATCTTCTCTGATAACTGTAATGTGCATGCAGATTTCAGAAGTATTATTGTAAAGAAGGGTTTCAATTCCTGTCAATAAAGATTGTTGCCTCGTTCACACTTTGTGCTGAGTTACAAAGAACCTCCAGGTATATAAACAGTTAATAGGGAGATTCTGTCTGACTGTAAAGGATTCTGTTATCACAAGGATCAAACCAGATACTAAGCTGTGTGGTGCTGTGGGTTAATGCACTGGATTGCAAAGTCGGCTTGAAGCATGAAGCTGACAGTTCAAGCTCACCAGTCGCTTCTTGGAAACCCTATACAAAGTCACTATGGGTCAGAACCAAATTGGCAGCACTCAACAGCAACAACAAGCTATTTCTCATAGGTCAATTACTTCTAAATGAGTTTTGTATTTACATATTATACTTGTTTGTTTTTAAAACTTTTGATCATTTACTATTACATAGAGAATAATAACCAAATCCCTCAGTATGGTGTTCAAGAGATTTCACAATACAGTCCTGGGTCTATGTTTGCAGACTTTTCTGCTGCACTCCTTCACATGTCCTGTACTCTTGCCACAATGTCTTTGAAGAGCTACTGGCACATTCCATGCTTTAATATGTTAAATAGTACCTTCTCCTTTGTTTTGGGTCATATCTCTTTTTCTGCTCTTCTTGTAAAATGCTCAGAATTGATGGCATTTTATTCCCTAAAATACCAGTGTTTTTTGTTTTTTTTTAACCTACAAATTTATTATAAATATGAGATATCCTAAACTTTGGGAGCCTAGTGGCTCTATAATGCTAAGCACTGGACTTCAAACCATAAGGTCCACCGTTCGAGCCCACCAGCTGCTCCGCAGGAAAAAGATGAGACTTTCCACTCCTTTGAAGATATAAAGCCTCAGAAACCCTCTATAGGGTAGCTATAAATCAGAACCGACTCCATGGCATTTAACAACAATCCTAAACTTTTGTATTTTATGGATTAAGTTATGAAATGTATTTTGTTTTATTATTATCATGAGTTTTATTGTCTAATTTTTTTTCAATATCTAAATAAACAGATAAACGTAGAATTTCAAAGTTGAGAATGATCAAAGGGATTAGCTGGGCCAATACAGCAATATGTTGGTAAGGAAACAAGACCCCACTTGGCCAAATAAACAAATTGCCTTTACCTAAATATCCCACATTTAGGTAAAAGCAAAGTCAGCATTAGAACACCTTCTGGCTCTTAATCTAATTTAGTACTCTTTCCCTACTCAGGGAAACATGAAAAAGGGTAGGGGTAGGAACCAAAATGGAAAATAAACCCATTTCAAAGTCCAAATGATAAGTTTTCTCTAGAATATAACAGCATATTATAGAGCACTGTTCTATATGTAGAATAAACAACATTATAAAATAAATTCCAAAAGGTTGCTACTACAAAACTAGCTAATTTTCAGTTCACTGCTGCTGAAACTGGGAGAAAAGGCTATATTATATCATACAGTATAGCATCTTTTAGACATATTCTAAAAATGATTTGTTATAGTGTTAGTAATTCACTCTGTATATTTATTAGTTTTGAATATTTCCAAATCCTAGTCATGTATTTTCCCTTAATCAATGAAATTCCCTTCAAATAACAAAAGTAAAAATGTGTTAACATTTATAATTTTTAAGTTCAATAAAACATTTTTTTCACAAAGTTTTAAATATTTTCGTGGGAGACATATTCACAAGGTAGAATATCTCATACATTTAAGAGGTTAATTCCATATTTTTAATAATTTAAAATATTGCTAGTATTTCTTTATTGTCTAATGTTTTTTGAATATACAAATAAACAGATTAACCTAGAATTTCAAAGTTGAGAATGAGCGTAGAGATCAGCTGGGCCAACACAGCAATATGCTAGTTTTACCACTTAATGTTCATAATTCTACTACATAGATACACTGCATAGAGTCTTATTCTCTAAAAACCTATCCTACAGGAAGCAACCATATCATTACACTTGTAAAACAAACAAACAAACAAATACGTATCCATAATTCATGATCAAAGGTTTTTTTTAATTTAATGTGAGTATTCTATTATAAAACCATCAGTCACTTACTCAAACTTATTGTAAATAGCTGTTTAGGATTATTACTTTCTTCCATATACATGGATATATTTATTAATTTATTAATCCAATCATCATTTACTAAGCAGTATATGCTACATACTTTGTGTGGTAATGAGAGATACAAAGAGGGATTCACATATAATGACTGCTCTGTAAGAGCTCTGCGAGTCTGGTGAGGGATGTACATTGACAATGATAATGCAGTACTGTTAATTCAGTGATAAAAATATCCAGAAAATAATTTGGAGACACAGAAAAGAGACCCCTGGTGTGGCTCTGTGGGCTAATGCACCAGATTGCAAAGTCATTTGAACCAGAAGATCAGTGGTTCAAGCTTACTAGTTGCTCCTCGGAAACCCTATACAGGGTCATTATGGGTCAAAACCGACTGGACAGCATTTAACAACAACACAGCCAAGAGAAGCCAAGGAAGGCATCCTGGAATTAGGTATGTCAGGTGTAGGATCTGAATACATTAGCAGGGCAAAGATATAGGAGTTTGAGAAAAGAATTCTAAGCAGAGGAAGAGTCACAAACAAAGGGACTGGGAGAAAAGATTATAGTAGATTATAGTTATAGTACATAACAGTAGGTGAATACCACCAGCAGTCTGGAATGTCATAAATGTCAGAGGGAGCCAGTAGTAGATTGGACAAACAAAGGTGAGGTTCTAGTTACCCAGAACCTGTAGGGTAACTACTGAGGGATTTTAAGTGGGTTAGAGAAAATACTCAAGTGGTTATGTGTAGGAAAAGAAATTGCGAGAGTAAGTGTAGAAATAAGGCAAGAGGCTATGGCAGTCAACTACCACCATCACTACCATCAATTGCCATCAAACCATGGCTAATTCATGGTGAACTCATGCGTGTCAGAGTAGACTTGTGCTCCATAGTGTTCTCAATGACTGATATTTTTGGTAAGTAGATCCGCAACCCTTTCTTCTACAGAACTTCTGTGTAGACTTGGACACAGTAAAATAGTCCGAAGTTTATGGCAGCTTCATCAGTAATTGTTGTTGTTGTTGT
>NW_006408616.1:3480891-3540479 GCF_000296735.1 Chrysochloris asiatica
GTGTTCTTCTCTTTTGGTTTTCTAACTCTAAATCATTGCATATTTTATTATAGTATTTGGTTTTATCTTCTCGAGGTGATCTTTGAAATTTTCTGTTCAGCTCTTGGACCTCTTCAATTCTTCCATTTGCTTTAGCTTCTCTATGCTGGAGAGCAAGTTTCAGAGTCTCCTCTGACATCCATTTTGATGCATTAAACACTAAAGACCGAAGACCAGAAGAGTTGTAGGATAACATCAAGAACATCATACATGAAGATAGCAAAAAGTCATTAAGAAGAAAAGAAAGAAGGAAAAGGTCAAAATGATCTGTAATAGTATATGGATAAGGACAAAAAGTCAAGAAATATTTAAGGGGGAGAAAAAAAACCAAAAACTAGCAGAACTTGAAGGTGAACAAAATGGAAGAATAAAAGACAATTCTCTGCTGTCTAGTTTATTCGTAATTGGGTTTTTAGTGGTGTCATATACTAAGAAAACAACAGCACTGAGGGAAATGATAGCTTTTTTGAATAGATGTGGTTCTGAACATGATTTCTTTGAGTGCTTAAAGACTATCCCACTGGAGATACCTTACTAGCAGATAGATAGCCCAGTCTAAAGCTAAAGGAGATATCTTTAGAAGATATGGTTTGGGGAGTCATTGGTTCATCAGGGCAATCTAGAGAGAAGCAGGAGAATCATCTGAAAATCATCTGAGTTGCAATAATTCAATAGTGGTTGGAGGAAGAAGAGTCTGTGATCAGTAAGATAAGATACAAAAGAAAGTTATGATAGGACAGTGTCAAAAAAACCAAGGGAATTTCCAGATTGAGGGAGTGTCTGCTAATGAAAACTTTAACAGAAAGAGTATTTTTAGAGACAAAAATAATGTCTCTTGGAATTATTACTTCTACTATAGTAATGAAGCTAATAACTTCCATTGTATTAGGATCCAGGGCTGAAATTGTTTTGTAAAAGTTTGAATACTGAATAGTTATCCAGGGAATGGAGACTCAGGAATGTAAATTAGACTTTAAAGCCTGGATGAGAAACGAGGCGAGACTTTTGATAGTACCATGTCAGAGATGAAACAAAGACTTTCTTTAGGTAAGATGTAAATAGAAATGAAAAGTTTTAAATAAAGGAAAGAGAGAACCCGTTGGTAGATCAAAATCTCAAAAGAGATAGGAAGGGCAAGATAGAGGTAAAATGATTAATTTTGAAAATTACATCCCTTTCACTAGGTCTTATAGAATGAAGTTACATATATAAATGGACTATAGTGGTTACTGGTTGAGTCATTTACTGTTGGGTCAGTTCTGACTCATGGTGACCCCATGTGTGCAGAGTAGAACTGTTCCATACGGTTTTCAAGGCTGTGAGCTTTCAGAAGCAGATCTACAGGCCTGCCCTTTGACCGTTAAGTTTCTGACTAGAAGTTGAATTCTTAACCAATTGCACTCTCCAGGATCTATCTAAATGGACAAAACCAAAAACCAAACCCACTGCCATCAAGTGGCTTCTGACTTATTTGTTGTTGTTAGGTGCCATCGAGTCAGCACCGACTCATAGTGACCCTATGTACAACAGTATGAAACACTGCCCGGTCCTAGGCCAACCTCACAATTGTTGTCACACCTGAGCCCACTGATGCTGCCATATTGTCAATCCATCTCACTGGGGGGGTCTTCCTCTCTTTCTTACCAAACATGCAACCTGATAATACTAAATCTTTATGGGAGAAGACAGCCTCATCCTTCTCCCCACAGAGTGGCTACTAGCCCACTGCTTAACTCACAGTACCACTAGGACTCTTTATATAAATGGAATGTAAATAGAAATTGATATATATTTTATTAATAGGGAAATGAGATGGTGAGACAAACCAGGTCTGATAAAAGAAATTGTCTAAATGATCATGGCAGAGAAAAGTAAGGAAGTTTGGAATGGTCATTATGAGGAATGCAAAAGAAAGTAAACTGTTACTTTCAATTTAAAACAGTGAGAGGAAATGCTGAGGCCTTAAATGAGACCATATGAATTAAGCTGCTGTCAGTCTTCCCTTTTCTATGAATTTTATCAAGGAATGTCCAGGCACTGTGGTTGAAGATCATAGAAGGAAGACTCCAGGCTTCAATTTAGGGAAGTGGAGGGAATGGCAACATTTCAACAAGGATTTATTATGAGGAAATCCAAGTTGCTTTTGATTATCCATGGGTGTTAGGCTCTAGACCAGGAAGAGCGAGGCATGGAAAGTATTGCTAGACTGACAGAGATAAAGGAATGAAAGCACTGAAGGGTCTCTCTGATATAGAAGAGCAGGTCTTACTGTTGTGGATATGAAAGGTCCAGCAACAGAAAGTTATGGCAAGAGAGCTGTTAAAACTACATACACAAATTTTAAAACGAAAGGCAGCACTATGATTTAAGTTGGTACCATAACAAACACACTGTAAAATGTAAAACTTTTGCAAACTTTCCTCAAGAGTTTTGTCTGAGAGTGCTGTACTGTTCAAGTACACATCATCTTTAGGGATCAGTTCACCTACAAATGAAATTCAGCCACCTTCAGCAGGGAGCAGAGCAGCTATTTAGAAGCACACAGCAATACTACACAGCAGTTTCTGAGAAAATGAAGAATATAATATCCAATGAGAATGCAAGGGAGGTTTAGGTAGGCAGGATATAATTACCTAAACTGGAGTTAAGCCAGAATAACAAAGCTGACTTACCATCATTAGTAAGAAAGATATGGGATACTCAATGACCACTAATAGTCTGTTATTTTTCATTTCATATAAAATAAAGTATATTTATCATTTTATCCTACCCAATGCAGTGGTCTTTTTAAGAAAAAAAGCCCTACATTAATTTTTTTTAAAAAAGAGTCCATTTATTTTATAATTAATCTACTAGGAAGACTAAAGCGAATCTCATTGAGAAAAGTAGGAGCATAAAAAACATTGCTAAAATTGCAATCCCTGTCTCTCACTTCCCAACAGCCACATTGGAGCGGTAGCACCTCTCATTTCATTTGAATAAAGACAAAGACAAAGTAGCCATATTCTTCTAGAACAAAAATGAACAGCCATGTGGATTTTTTTACATAGTACTCTTCTTCGGCAAAAAGCCACAGAACTTTTTTTAAAAATCGTTTCCAAGGATGAAAGTGACTTTGCCAAGCAAAGTGGCTTCAAAACAGGCCTCAAAAATACTAATAGAAAGACAGATGGTTCTACTAAGAGCTTGGCTGCCAAAAAAAAAGAAAGTTAAAAAAAAAATAAAAGTGATGCTATTGAAACTGACTGCAAAGTTATCTGATGACTACAAATACTTTTGTCCCATTGCAAGTGCTAACTCTGCCTCCAGGGCTGATATGGCCAAAATACTAACTTTCCCTCATTCTATCCGCCTTTATTCCCACCCCTCCTAAATAAAACCTGTCAGTGCCAAGCCCCACAAAACAGCACAGGCGTGCACTTGATTCTGACTGACTGCTCAACAGAAGCAAAATATTGCATTGAAGAACTCCTATTTAGGAACAGACCCACAAGGAAAATTGCTTTTCTTTTCAAAACTGCCTGTCACATTTTCTTTTTCTAATTTCCCTTTTCCTCCTCCTCCCTGTCACCAAAGGGCCCCTGGGCCCTATGAGTTTAGATGATACAAACTCAATTTGTATAAAGAAGGCAAGAAGCAGCACCACAGAGAGGTGAAGATTGTTTGCAAGGATAGAGAAATAATCCAGTCAAGACACAGTGCAATTTTCTTTCCAAACTACTACTACAATAATACCTCCACTTTATTTCCTTCAGGGCAACTGTCATTTCTTTTTAACCAGATTGCTACCAGATATAATAGAAACTGAAATATTATATGGTCACTGACTCTTCCTTTCAATGGCTCATTTCACTACTGCATTTTAACTTTTGCATGATGTGTTTATTGTTGGCAACGTTACTAGGATACAGCCACTTTCAAATGATGTAGAATTAAGACCTCTGTCACTCTACGGCAGTGAAATTTCATTCTTAATAGTATGCTGGTTTGACTTAAATATTCTTCTTGTCCAATAATACCTTTTATTTATTTTTAACCCTTAAGCATTATACTGCTATAAAGCATCATTTTGATATATATTAAACTGATGTGAAATTTCACCTAAAATAATTTCATTTTTTCGGAACCGACTCCACGGCACATAACAACAACAACAATAATAAATATAATACATATTTAAAGTAAGTGCATTTAATGACTTCAGGGGAAAAATGATATTAAAAAGTTGATCATCATAGAAGCTAAATGGTGACAAAAAACACAGTGGTGTTAAATTAAAAAAAAAAAAAAATCCTGAAAAAGTGTGGGAGAAACAGCTATTTTATTTGCCAAGGATAATTTTGAGCCAAAAAAGATAATACAAAAAAGAAATGATTAAAGTATCTCAAACTTGTAGAGACTGGGGTCTTAAAAGCTTGCATGTGGCCTTCTAAGGTGCAACTATTGGTCTCTGTCCGTACATAGCAAAGAAAAGTGAAGAAAATTAGAGACAATTCATCCAAAGGACTAATGGACCATAGGAACCTCAGCCTCCACAACCCTGAGTAGAGAAAAACTAGATGGTGCCCAGCTCCCACTTCTGCCCACTTGGATAGAGATCATACTAAAAGGTCCTGAAGAGAGTGGGAGGACAATGTGGAATAAAACTCAAAATATAAAACTTAAAAAGAACAGGCTTACTGGTCTGATACAGATTTGTGGAAATCCTGGTACTATGGTCTTCAGTCAGGCTTCAAAGGCTGGAAATGAACAACCCTCTCTTTCCACCCCTCATCCACAAGGCTCAACTTTCATCTAATAAGAAACAGGCCTATAAGATGAGCAATAATAACAGGGAGTGTGCACACCTTAGAGCAATCAGCCATCTGAGATCAAAAGGGAAGTTTTTGTCCATGAATAAAGCTCAGAAGGCAAGAAGGGACAGGAAAGAAGGACAAATGGCTATAGGTAAACACAGTGAGGAAGTGGGAAGAGTACTATGACAGAGTACTATAGTGGGGACTACAGCATGAATGAATTGGTGAATGGAAACCATTTGCTCTGTAAGCTTTCAATCAAATAACAATGAAAAGTTAAAAAATATCTCAAACTTGATGCATGACTTAAGACCTGGCAATCATCTCTTCAGTGGCATCATTAGGGTTGGTTTCACCCAATACAGTAATGCATGCTATCAGTCAGCTCATGGACCTCCTCTTCTCCCAGACCATATGGAATCCGTAGTAATGTTTATTATCTACTTTTGCATAGAATAGTATGTGATAAATACTGTTGCAAATTGCTTAGATGTAATGCTAACTCTTAGTGACCCTGGATAGGGTTTCTGAAGAGCAAATGGTAGGACTGAACCACCAACCTTGCTGTTCAAACCAACGTCATGGTCCAGTGCCACACCAGGACTTGCAACAAAAAAATGTTTAGTAAAATCTTTGTACATTGACTTACAACATTCTCAGTTACATTGTTATTGTTGTTGCTAAGTGCCACTAAGTCAGTTCCAACTCATAGCAACCCTGAAGTGGGTTTCCAAGACTGTAAACCTTTGAAGGAGCAGAAAGCCTTTGAGTTCTCCCTTGGAGTGACTAGTAGATTTCAATGGCTGACTTTGAGGTTGGCAGCCTAACACTTAATGACTATGTTACCAGGGTTCCTTAATTATCACAATATTGTAACTAAAACACCAGAAAATTTTGCAAAATTAAATACTATAATAACACTGGCAGCAAGGGAAACAAGAGCATGTATTTGTAGCGTGTGATGAAAATCATGTGATTCAAAGTATCATTATAATTGGGTAATAATGACAGCACTGATTGCAGTGCTTTAGAAGGTTCAAAATTAGATTAGCATTCTTAGTTTTAGGCTTGTAGAAATAGTGATACATATAAGCTGGGCTTACAAAAAATGTTTTTGTTGTTATAACCAGATTTTGGTGTTTGTTGTTAAGTGCCATTGAGTTGGTTCTGGCCCATAGCGACCATGCGGTTCAAAAGGACTTTGCAGTCTAGCGCATTAACTCACAGCATCCTGTAACTCAATACAGGGATAATTTTTAAAATTTTAATGCATTCCTGCTGAAACACTACACAAGAACTTTATAGACAGTCATTTTGTTGTCACCCCTGCGACAGTGTCACATGGTGTCGTCCAACACAGTCCCTACTACACCACTGCATCTGTTTATTAAAGGCAGCATTTTCCACAGTCATGTGATCGAGCCAGACTTATTTCTACAACGCAACTCTATTCTGTTCTTCAAATGTGTGTGAGGACTGGTGTCACTGATGGTTTGTAATAATCAGTGTGGTTCACATGACCTTTCCGTTCGTTTGTTCACGTGAGCAAAATCAGGTTTTGCAAATACTAACACGATCTTATTTTGTATCACACATTATAATGTCAATTGTCATTTACAAGCAAATGAAAGAGAACATAAATGATAATGATCAACAGCAAATAAAATGTAGTTTCTTAATTACAAATCTGAAGAGTACCTGATTTAAAAATTAGTAAAATTTTCTATTGTATTGATTCATGATGCTTTGCTAAATGGCTTGTAAGATTATTCATGATTTTTCTCATATATTATCAATCTCAGCTTAGCATCAATTCTTTAAAATAAATTTATACCTCAAACAATTAAACTTTGTGGGAGAGAGAAAACTGCTAATGGTTAAGGGAGTCTTGGGAATGATGAATGTTTTATAATTAAATAGTGGTGTGGTTGCAAACCTTTGTGATTGGAGTAAGAAAAAAAAAATCACTGAATTATCAACTTTAAAAGGATGAGTTATACCCTCAAGAAATGAAAGAACCACAACAAAAAGATAAGGGAAAAAATAAAACACCTTAACTATATATGAATGACTTCACTAAAGTCTGAAGCAGTACTGAAAGTGATTTTAAATAGTATTATGTAAATCATGATTTGCATTCTAACAATTGCACATACATTAGAGCATTCATTCTTTATCTAACCCCTGGTGATTCGGAGACCATGGGTTTTCATTTCCAATTTTTTTAATGGGCACAACTGATTAAAAAGAAACAGGCTGCAGAACTTACACATGATCACATAGCTAGTCAAAAGAATAAGACTAGAATTAAAATTTTAATTCTTTTAAATGTATTATACAAAAAATAACTACACATATCATTTTCTGAAATAAAAATACTAGTTTACATAAATACAAGTACAAATACATTGTGACAAACTAAATTCCGAGCTATTTTCTCATCCAAAAATGGATCATATTTAAATAATTGTTAAAGATAAAGTTCTATTATGTTTAAAGAGATTTTTATATCAAAGGTGGTATCTATAATTTTAATCTTTATATTGTATTTTAACTTGCTTTATGTTCTGAATAAAATATTTGAAAAATTTTTGTATATGCATACATATTACTAGTAGTGTAGTGGTTGTGAATCAGGCTGCTAATCTCTAGGTCAGCAGTTCGAAACTACCAGCGGTTCTGCAGGAGAATGAGGAGGCTTTCTGCTTCCATAAAGATTTACAGCCTCAGAAACCCTATGCAGAGTGTCTATGAGTTGGAACTGACTCCATGGTACATAACAACCACAATCACATATTACTTCAATAATAATTAATTAATCTGAAAAATGTAGATGTAACTAACCAGCACAGTGCCTAGATTATAATTTGTTGTTGTTGTTAAGTGCCATCGATTCGATTCTGATCCATAGCGACCCTGTATAGGGTTTCCAAGGAGCTTGAACCACCGACCTTGCAGTTCAAACGACTTTGCAATCTGAAACATTAGCCCACAGAACTGCCATCCTGTGATAGGCAGTACCTTACAGATCTTAAACTGAGAGTAATTTTTGCTTATATTTAAAAGAAAAGAGGAAAAAATATGTGATTTATGATTAAATAAAATTAAAATATACATTTTTCACTTCAACAGACTGGTTTTTATTTTTAAAGTATGCATTTACATCAAAGTTTCCTGAAGTTATTTCCAATTACTTCGACCTTAATAAATTTATTCGTTTCTGAAATTTTCTGTATTACCAGTACTTATTCTGTGCAATGAGCTCTGGTAGCGTAGTAGTTACGAATCGGGCTGTGAACCTTAAGGCCAGCAATTTGAAACTACCAGCTGTTCCACAGAAGCAAGATGAGACTTTCTGCTCCCGTAAAGATCTATAGCCTCAGAAACCCTGTACAGGGTTGCTATGGGTCGGAATTGACTCGACAGCACTTAACAACAACAACAATGAACATTAGATTGTGAAAGCTGTCGATGCTTTCTTTTTCTTACTTGTCCTCCTTTACTCTTCCTTATTAGATTTATGATTCCTTCAGATTAAGCGATCTCTTACTCTTCAAGTCTTCACATTTGAAATTTATAGGTTTTGTTGAGAACGTCTCTTGATATTGACCAAAGAACTACTGTTTACTCAAATCCATGGCAGATTTAACTTCCTTTATGAATATTATCCAAACTATCCAAGCAAAATGTATTTACTCATATACTGAGTGCCCACTCAGTGGTAGGTAACATTATAGTCTCTAGGGATATTATAATGAAACCCTAATACAGGGTCACGATGAATTGGAACTGACTCGGGACACTCACCAACATCTGACCGTGTCTTAGGTTTGATTTTGCTATAATAGTAAGTGGTTTATTACATTATTTTTATACAATGGAACTTTGACTTGATTTTACTTTCATTCTGGATTCATAGTATATCCTTAGAGCAATACACTGAGTAGTGGCAAATAAAAAACACACTTTTTCCCACCCAATCCATTATCTTCATCTGACTTCGTTTTATTATTTGACTATGCTAACCCACCAGGTACTCCTCCAAAACCCTATACAGGGTCACTATGAGTTGGAACCAACTCAGTGACACTTAATGGAAGCAACAACAATGCTATAATTTAAGTTTTATGAACTTCATAACCATATTTGTTTTGAAAGAACATAATGTACTTTATGGAAATAATGTATGTGAAAAGCTGTTCAGATTGCAAAAATCTGTATAACACAGACATTATTTGGATTCCAAGTGTGGTACTGTAGGATAAGTACTGTCCAAGAAACCACAAGGTCAGCAGTTTGAACTCCTTGGAAATCCTGTACAGGGTTGCAGAGTTGAAATCAACTCAAACTCATTTAACAACAAAATTTGCATAAGAATATGGAATTCCTCAGGAGATAAAGAGAAATAAAAACTGTGATGTTTCCATAATGAAAGAGCCTAGGAGTTTCAGTCAAAGGTTACTTAAGATAAAGTTACAAATTCTGATTACTCATATGGAAGGAATATATGAACATTTAAACATTCAAATGTGAGACACTGTATGCCCTTTACCTTTTTGAAATCTCTATTACCACTAATATGTAAAACAGTTGAAAGCATGGAAACATGAAGAATAGAGATTTTTGATTGCAGACACATGCCAAAAACAAACAAACAAAAAGAATCATGGAGAACATAGATGCATACTGTGTGCATTATTTTTCTTTTCACACAAAAAAATTTATTATACTTCTTATATTTCTTTTATCAAAAATTTCCCCAATGGGTAATTTCTAAATTCTCAGCTAGCAGGCACTAGATTGGTGTGAATGGCTAGCTTTTGGGGATTTTTTTGTTTGTTTATAACTTGCAAAGAATATAGTGAGTGAGTGATAAAAAATGTCACATTGGTGGGAAGAAGCCCTTAGGGCAACATATCTGAAAACAAAAAGAATTCAAACAGCTCCCCTAAATGCAACCTTATCAGGGGAAAGTTAATATCTAGATTCATTTCCTAGCATGGGAAAAGTGCCTGGTCTTTAAATAATAATGTATGTAGCTTCAGAGTTTCTGTTGGAAGAGGCATTCATCTGCTTTTCTAACTCAGCTATATAACTGAAGATAGTCTAGCAGTAAACTACTCACTAGTACATTGGTCACTGAAAATAAAATGTGTGAAATTACCAGAAAGGGCAAGGTAGATGTTTCTTGAGTTGAAATGTGAAATATTTTTGTAATTGGACAACACATTGAACAGAATGCCATTTATATAACGAAAGTCATTTTAATCTTTTAATGAAGAAGGAATATTATAAAATACATAATTATAAATACGTTCAATAATAAGGAGTTGTACATATCTTGCAACAATCTATCCAAAGTACTGCTATTTTACTATTTCGCTAATTTACTTGATATTTTCCAGCAAACATCACTGTAACTTGCCTACTGATAATGAAAATATTTAAATAAATATTAATACCAAAAGTATTTTTCTAAATCTATAAACTGCTTTAGTGATTACAAAGAATTTCCCTTTAAGTCAAGTATAATCGTGACATTCTAATTTTGTGGGAAGGAGCTCTGGTAGTGTAGTGGGTTATGCACTGGGTTGGGAACCACAAGGTCAGCAGTTAGAATCTACCAATCTGTTCTGTGGGAGAAAGATGAGGCTTTCTGCTCCTATAAAGATTGACAGCCTTGGAAACCCTACACAAGGTCACTAAAAATTGGAGGGTATTTTAAACCAACAAATTCTGTATGGAAGTTTTAAAGAATGAAATGAGAACAAGGACTGACTACACTGATTATTTCCAGCCCCTTGCCTTTTACCTGGTGGCACAGTGCTTAAGTGGTTGGTAGTATGAGCCTGGTGCGGCACTGCAGGTTAATGCACTAGACTGCAAGGTCAGTTTTGAATCGCAAAGTTGGCATTTCAAGCTCACCAGCCACTCCTTGGAAACCCTTTACAGGTTTGCTATGAGTAGAAGCAATCTGAAGGCACTTAACAAGTTTGAGCCCATTAGCCACTATGGAAATTGACTGTCAATTTCCATAAAGATTGTTGTTGTTGTTAAGTGCCCTTGATGATGATGATGATGATGATGATGATGATGATGATGATGACAATAACTCACTTAACAGGTAAGTATTGGGTGCCTACAATGTCTAGAGCATTTTCTAGGTATTCAAAAGACTACTGTTGTTAAGTGCTATCTATTCGCTTCCAACTCATAGCGACCCTGTATTAGGTTTCCAAGGAATGATTGGTGAGCTTGAACTGCTGACCTGTGATTCAAACTGACTTTGCAGTCCAGTGCATTAACTCACAGCTCCACACCAGGAGAAACTTCAGTGAACAAATTAGAAACTTCACATTAGAAACTTCAGTGAACAAATCACATTAAATAAATAAAATACTACAAAACACTAATGATAGTAATGTATGCTCAAAATTTAACTACAGATCTTATCTCATTTGAGTCTGGAGTTCAAGCTAAAACTTCTATATGGTAAATGAAACCCCAAGCAACAAAAATAATGATAAGTAGTTACTGGTTTGTGCCATCTCCTGGATCCTGGCAGCAGAATCCTGTCTAATAGATGAGTGTTACCAATATATATTTTCCACATACTAAAACCAGTCAAATAAGAAATCACTACCAAAAATTTAACACATGAAGAAAAACAAAAAACTTGTTACCAGCAAGTCAATTCCAACACATAATGTGACCCTACTGAAAGAATAAAACTGTCCATCGGGATTTCCAAGACTATCTATCCTCTTTCAAGAGCAGACTGCCACATCTTTCTGCAACAGTGCATCTGCTGGGTTTGAGACATCAACCTTTTGGTCAGTAACTGAGCACTTAACCACTGAAGTCGGAGGACTCATTAAGAACAATCCAAAATGTGGAAAAGCAGATACAAGAATCAATTGATTTAGACACTCAAAGACATCCAAGGATTGGATTATCAACTGAAGAATTAAATAGTATGTCAAACACAGAGTCCTATGTGATGCTGGAGTATAAGTACTGGAACACAAGGTCAGTTTGATTTACAAAGTGGGTGGTTCAAACTCACCAGCCGCTCCTCAGAAACCCTATACAGGGTCTCTATGAGACAAAAACCAACTCTGTGGTACTTAACACCTGAGCAGTATGTTTCCTTAAGTAAAAGGTGGGATTAAAAAATTAGTAATCTATTATAAATGTTAATAAACATTTGAAAAATAATTGAAAAGAAACATTGAGAAATAAAAAAACCTTATATAATATGAAAAATTAAAAAACTTATTTAACGAATATGCAGCAGATTGCTGTTTTTAAGTGCGATGGAGTCAGTTGTGAATCATAGCAACCCAGTATAGGGTTTCCAAGGAGCTGCTGGTGGTTTTGAACCACCGACCTTGTAGTCATCAGTCCAGTACTTATCCTATAGCACCAAACCAGTACACCAGCATATTAGATACAGGCAATGAGAGAAGTCATTATCTGAGAAAGAGATCTAAAGAAATAACCCAGATTTTAGTCCCATAGAAAAATAGATGACAAATATGAAAGGAAATTAAGGGTCATGGAAACTATAATGAAATGTCCAACAGATGTCTAATCATAATGCAGTTAAGGAGCCCTGGTGGCACATGATCAATTGCTCATCTATGAAATAAAAAGTTGGTGGTTCAAACCCATGAAGTGGCTCTGTGAGAGAAAGACCTAGGCATCTGCTCCCAAGAAAATTCCTTCACATGGGGTCACTATGAGTCAGAATTGATCCAGTATCACCTAACAACAACAGGCACTATTCTGAAAATAAATGCCTGCAATTTGTTCTAAATTTGGAAGCTATATATAAATTCATAGATGTACATGGCAAAACATATACAAGAAGAATTAAAGAAAAGAAAATATCTTTTAACAACACACTGTAGTAAAACTGCAGAATACAAAGACAAGATAGTTTAAAATCAGCCAGATGGAAGTCACTGACCAAAGAATAACAATTAGTTTGAAAATAAACTTCTAAATAGTAACATTAGAAGTCAACAGAGAGTGATAAGAGAAAAATAGCTGTCAATGTAGAATAATTTTCACAGTAATGCTACTTTTGAAGAATAAATACAAAACAAAGGCTTTCTGCCCTTAGAAAATGTGTACCGTACATTTTTTTCACTAAAGAGATTTCTAAGGTTGTTTCTCTGAAAGAAGGAAAAGAACCCTAGGAAGAATAGTTGAGATTAAAAAAATGACTGAAGTACATTGATGAATATTTGAATACATATAAATTTTAATTAAAAAGTAGAATGTCTAGAATTTGGAGCCAAAATAACAACAGACAAAGCTAAATCCAACAACAATATGTACGTTGAAAAAGGGATGAACCAAGCTATGAAGTTCTAAGGTCATTTTATTATTTAAGAGAAGGAATACAATATTGATTAATAGTAGACTCTCCTACTGAAAGGTGCTGTTATTAAGTGCCATTGAGCCAGTTCTGACACATGGCGACCCTATATAGGGTTTCTGAGGAGCAGCTGGTGAATTTGAATCACCAACCTTGTGGTTCAAATTGACCTTGCAGTCTAGTTATCCCAAAGCGCCCAAACCAGGACTCCCTCCTGAAAGTAGACATATTAAAATTTCAATTGTTGTTGTTATTGTTAAGTGCTGTCAAGTCGGTTCCCACCCATAGCGACTTGCATAGGGTTTTTGAGGAGCAGCTGGTGAGCTTGAACTGCCAATCTTGCAGTTCAAAGGACGTTGCAGTCTGGAGCATTAACCCACAGAACTACACCAGGACTCCAAATTTTCATTAATAACCCACACACAAAAAAATAGATATAGAGTACATAATATCCAAACCAATTTTAAAATGACATAAGAAACAAAAATTATTACATAAAATAAATGATATGGAAAAGGGATGCATACAAAATAGTGTACAAATAGAAAGCAAAGATAAAATGAGATGTAAGTTCCTTCACAATAAATGTAAGTGGACTAAGCTCATCAGTTTTGTTTTGTTTTTAAAGATCAGATTGTATTTTTACAGAAAATCTGCCTTCATTAGGTTTATAAGTGTTATCTTTAATTATAATGGCAAAATATTTTTAAAGGATAGAAAAATATACCAGGAAACCAGTAAAACAACAATAAAGTGCAAATATCAATTAATATCAGACAAGAAAAAGTGTAACACAAAGACAATTATTGTGGGTAAAAGATTTCTAGAAATAACAGAAAAGCTTTCAATTCTTCAGGAAGATATAGTCATTCTAATGGAGTTATCTAATAAAACCACCTCACAATTTATGAAGCAAACGTCTAGAGAGACACAAGGAAATTTTAGCAAGCCTCAAGCTATCAACAATACAACTAATCACTGATAGTTTAAGGAAATTTTTTGAAAATCATCAAATGATGTAGGTAATTTGAGCAACATAATTAGCAAGCTTAATCCAAAAGGTCAGTGGATCAAGCCCACCAGCCTCTCTTTGGAAACCCGATACAAAGTTGCTGTGCATCAAAACAGATGAGACAGCACTTAACAACAGGGAGCTGATGGACATACAGAATTCTGCATATTATACTTATAAAATACAAACACTTCTCAAGACACATACAATGTTTATAAAAATTGACCACATGCAAAGTCATAAGGCAAGGCTCAAGAGATTTCAGAGATTTAGTATTGAGGAAAATTATCATGAAACTAATTGGATTTAGATGGAGGGGAAAAGATCAACTTTTAAAAGTGGACTCCAAAATTAACAATTTCTCTTTTTCAATGGGTGGCTTTGTCTTTTTCAGATTTATAAACTATATTTTAAAAAGGGTTGTAACGTTTACCTGGGAATTCAGTCTGTTTCTATTAAATATGTGATTTGATCATTGAAATATGAACTTTATTTTCTAAATGTGTTTTACCATTGACAAGCAGGATCATTAAAATTGCTGCATTTGTTCTAATTAACGTGTGGGAGGTTGGCAGAAATTAGAGGTTATTTAATATCATGTAGTGGTTAGCAATTCAAAACCTGTGCAGTTTGAAGACAGACTATTGGGGGGAAACAATCTGGAAGAAAAAATTTAAAGCCGCTATGTGTTTTAAGAAAATCAATATCACACATAATGCTTTTCAACTCTGAACATACATTTTAAGCTGTTTGTACAATATTTTGTTCACATAAATAACAAAGAAGGACTAGAAATCGCTGTATACATTTGAAATATATACATATGCTTAATATGAAAAAAAATACTTTCTAAATTTTCAAGAAAACCTTAGAAATGAGTTGATAATATACTAATAGTAAATAAAGGGAATTTGATTCAGTCAAGTACTATAAAGAAAATGCCATTTAACTAGTAAGTATTAATGAAACTGAAAATCTTTAAAACTTCCCAGTTGTGACCTGACTTTCTGATCTGAGCACTTTTCCAAATGAATTAAAATAAGCATGTGATGGCAGTTGTGTGTCATCAAGCCCGTTCTGACTCAGGACGACCCTGTATAGGGCTTCCGAGCTGCACATTTTTATGGGAGCAGAAAGCCTCATCTTTCCCCCTAGGAGTGGCTGGTTAGATTGCCCATGTGGTTAGCAGCCCAACCTGTAGCCTGTTATGCTACAATTTGGTGTTCTACAGTGTGATATGCAGGTAATTAGGAAAACTACGCCCGACTATGGTGACCTGGTGTGATGCTGTGGGTTAACGCACCAAGCTGCAAGATCGGCAGTTCAGGCTCAACAGCCTCTCCTCAGAAACCCTATCCAGGGTTGCTATGAGTCAGAATAGACTCAACGGCACTTATCACCAACAGTATGGAGTAGTGGTGTGGTGCTAGAGGATAAGCACTGGATTGCTAACTGTAAGGGTGGTGGTTCAAACCCATCAGTGGATCCTCAGAAACCTTATATAGGGTCGGTATGAGTTGGAAGTAATTGGATAGTACCTAACAACAATAAGCCTTATTTTAGTGTAAATCTCAGTGTTAAATATGAGGAGGCTTCAGAAAGTTCATGGAAAATTTAAAAAAGAGAAAACTTTTTCAGGAGTTCTTTTTGACACTCCCTCATAGATTTCTAATTAAAGATGAGAGATTTTCCAGTTTTTCACTTTTGCATTGCATTCAATTATCTGAAATTATTTGAAATCCCATGATCAATGGGATTTCTCTTCAATATAGTTAATTTTATATTTTTAAATGTAGCAAATGAATCTGAGTCCCCCAAAGAAAACTTTGATGGAACTTCTATTCATTTCCTTGAATGAAGGCTGATAGCATAGTTCATTTTAAAATGTAACTTTATCACTCATTCTTTCAATTGATCATTTTCAATTGGTCATTGATCTTTCAAAACTGCTATTTTTCATTTATTATTCTAAAACACAATTGATACTGCTACATAGCTACAACTCCTAAAGGTCACATGTGGTTCTCAATACTACACATCATAAGGAGACTTTAGGTTGTAAATGGCTCACCTGGAAGACAAGTAACAGGAGAAAAAACAATGTTTCAAAGTACATTTTATCAGCCATAGAAAGCATAATAGTTCAAAATGAAAGGCAATAATAGTATTTCAATTTAATTAGCAACTGGTTTTATTTGACATTTTGTATGTATTTGATGACATTTCTTTAGTTGGTGAGTTCTTTTGACCACATCATTTTGAGTGGGAAATAAAAACTTTTCAGAAAACCATACAGCATTAAAAAGACTAATATTAACAAACGGAGTTAAGAGAAATTCAGACTGGAAGTGAGAGGAAGAGAGACGAGTTGTTGAGATTAATAAAAATCCATGACAGAATATATAAGTCAGGCAGAAAAGGGAAAAACATGAAGAAAATTCATTTTCAATATGTTCAGAATCTCAGTATTATACTAAATGTACAATCAAGATTTCCAGGTTCCTTCCTTTTAACTAGAAATATTCTCTACTCTTAGTTCTGTTTCTAAGCCACTATAGGTATTAAACATCAATTTACATGTGATTTGCATTTTTTTTTTTTTTTTTGTACTTGTGGTTTTGGTAAGTCTTCCAAACCTAATGACTGTTCCTTTGGCCAGCAACATAAATGCTATAATCACACAATTATTGTGCTGGGAACAGTTTAATTCAGCATTTTGTTCTCAACCACAGAACAATTACTCAACAATTTTGGTTAACCAGACTAGCTAGCCGCCTGGAGAGAAAGAGGAATATTCATTCACAAGATCTATTGTCTTACAAAAAAGGCAGCTTACTAGCTCTGCTATAACTTTCTAGTATTGCTCTGTTCAGTACTTCATTTCAGTACTTCCCTTTGAGATCTTTCACAAATCTGTTCCTAATGGAAATGACAAACTACAGGTCTTCCTTTGCAGACTTGCTATATTTGTTCAATTCTTTTCATTATGCATTTGCATATGGTTAAATGAAAATAAGATTTTTGTGTGTCTAAAATGACATGCCTGTGTGGTGCTGTGGGCTAATGCACTGGACTGCAAAGTCACTTTGAACCACAAGGTTGGTGGGTCAAGCTCACCAGCTGGAAAACCTATACAGAGTCGCTATGGGTCAGAACCGACTCAATAACACTTAACAACAACAACAATAGATAACTGTACTTAACAAACATTTAATATAATGATAGCTTTTATACAAAGAACTGAATATTCAAAATGTAAACTCAAAACTCTTCCTTGTGACTATCCTGTCTTGCTTCAAATGATGATAAAGACTTCTGAACTGTGAGTGATCTCATCTATCATTTGAATTACATGACTTCTTAATGGTGCAATTGGTTTCATGTCAACCTTCACTCTATATTTTTAATTTTACATATGAAAATGGAGGTGATTAACAAAATCAAGGCTTTTGAGGCTCTCTTTGCATTGTTATTTTGTTTTAATATTAATTTTAATTTATCAGATTAGAAAAGTTATGGGCATGAGCATAGCAGTACAAAAATATTTAAAGATATAGCCTCAAATAATTTACGCTTCTGTGTAAAACTATATGTGTACTGAATTTATGATTTCCCACCACTATTTCTCATGAGCACAGATCATAATTGGACTAGCCTTGTAGTCTAATCACAGGGCTTAGAAGCAACTGAGAAGCAATTTTGTTGATAGTGAACTGAACTAGGGAGTAGTCATAGGTAGTAACAGAGGAAAATGGTGGCACTGAAATAAAGACGTCTTCTTTTCTCTCCCAGTGTTTTTCTAGTCTCTTCCTTAGTTGTTTTCTCTTCTGTTTCATATTTCTATTTTACCACTTAAAAAAAAAAAAAAAGTACACAGTGATGAGGACAGAAAAGTTTTATGTCATGGTTAGAGATAATCCCACTTTATGGTAAATAGCAAAGCTATAGTGTTTTGGTACAGAAAACCAGTAACGCATTAAAATACAAACATAAAAAGTAGTGAAGATAAAACAAGACTTGAGAATTATAGCAACCTCATGATTCAAATGTGTCTATGTATTTGGGTCAACAAATAAGATAGTGAAATACAGTGACAAAGGATTCCGAATGTCTAGATCAGTCTTACTCTGAAATATATTAGCCTACAAGGAGAATATTAGATGTACTGGTTTCAGTGTTCTTTTCCAAGCTACATTTTTTAACCCCAACAAAATTGAATATAGAATCCAATGATAATGGTTTGGCAGGGGAGACGCAAGGTCACTCAAACAGTTTGAGTATGATGACTCCATCCCAGGTAGCTACTGGAGGTATTCCACGGCCCAGACACTGTCAGCACAATTTGTAAACTACTGCTTTATGTCTTTACTCTTATTATAGTCTATACAAATTTGAAGCTATAGTCAATGTGTTGTTATGGCCAAGTGTTGTTGAGTTGGTTCTGACTCACAGCGACCCTGTCCAGGGTTCCCAAAGAGCAGCTGGAACTGCCAACCTTGTGGTTAGCAGTTCAGTGCTTATCCTACAGCACCACACCAACAGAAAGGGGTCCTGGTGATACAGTGGGGAATCATTCAGCTGCTAACAAAAAGGTTGAAGGTTAAAACGACTAGGCACTCCAGATGTGTCACTCTGCCATATGAAGCAATTCTACTCTGTCTTAATGGGTTGCTATGAGTAGGACTTGACTTGATGACAGCAGGTTTGGTTAATCCACAAAATCTTGTGCTCAATTATTAGGATGTCATATAGCCTACAACAGGTGTCAAAAACAGTGTATAACAGATTTACTCCAACTTTATCTTCTGAAAGTCAACCACAAGATCTATAGATTAGCAAACAAACTCATTTTTGGCATGAAATGTGTTTATAAGCCCATAAACTAGTTTCTAATTATTTAATCCAGGTATTGAAATGAGCTATAATTAAAGAGCAAACATTTGTAGAATAGAGTATAGTCTATAAAAAGAGAATGTCAAAATAGTATCAGGTTCTTCTGAATGAAAATAACTCAGTGCAAAATTTATGCTAAAAAATGAGAGCCAGATATTAAATTCAGAATGGAAAAAAAAAATTGGCTATATCTTTGCTACTTTCTGGTTAATTTGGCTGAGGGCCAATTTTTGGATATTATGACCACCCTGTAGCCTTAGTAAGTGTTTTATTTATTTATTTTTGTATTGCATAAAAATATCAGCTAAAGAAGGGAAAATGTGAAATGGATGACATATTTTAGAACAGCTTCTCCCAGAATACAAAAATATTCCCAAACTCAAAACTGAAACAAATAGTAGAACTACCAAGCCATGCCAATTGGCGACTCTCTAATGCCATTCAAACTTCACAAATACTGGGCTCTCAGAGTGATTTTAATTATTCAAAAGAAAACTAGGAAAAGGTTCAAATATCAATTGCTTTCACAGAAACACAAATTCTCTTTTAGGAAAAGCATATGACATAACTTTTATCGTGTAACACAGCTGTGATTACCTGTTCAATTTTTCTTTGATGGAGATAGTAGCAGAAAGGGAAGTCATATTCTATCTGTCATCATGGTCATGATGTTATGTCTCAGAAAGGTATGTTATATTGACGTAGCATCGACAGTAATATAATATAAATGTGAAGAGAGATA
The DNA here is from genome assembly GCF_000296735.1 of Chrysochloris asiatica. Taxonomy (NCBI): domain Eukaryota; kingdom Metazoa; phylum Chordata; class Mammalia; order Afrosoricida; family Chrysochloridae; genus Chrysochloris; species Chrysochloris asiatica. Next base: position 3,500,760 of record NW_006408616.1, read on the forward strand.
TATTTATTTTAAAACTGGAGGAAACAATAACACTGACTAAAACATAGTTTATGATGTCGATTAGAAACACATGCCAGGGACAATTAAAACATGGTCTCTCTCAACAGACAGACAGTCTTTATAAAATAAGGCCCCTGGTATGCATCACTGGGAACTAAGTTTGTTCCTGAAGACTTACTTTATGGTTTGGTAAAGTATGTGCAAAGATGTGCAAAGATGACTTTAGACGTGTGATGTGCAAAGATGACTGCAGACATTTGATGAGACAGCATTCGGACATCTACAGGTTTTTATTTATGTTCTGAATATGCACTAATCATAGTAATATCATTTAACCTTAAAAAAGTGTGCCTACCTATGTGGCAATCAAGAAAAAAACAGGAGAGTTTTCAAGACAGATATTATAAACATAAGACAAAATAATTTATGACAAAAATCTTTATATTACTGAGGCTCTTAAATGCATGCCAGAGTCAACAACATTGAAAGTTAATATAGATCCTGTATTAACTGGCATTACTTGAACAAAACAACAAAAATCTGTTTGTCTGTTTTTTGGAGGAACTTACTCTAAAATAAAACAAATTTTCAATGACTTAGTTCCAAGGAAACTTTCAACAAAGAATTTATAGAATGTGATCAATTTCAAATATAACTAAACCCTTAAGTAATATAATTGAGCTTGCATGTTCAGACTGCTTTTCAGCATGACTCATTCATTCACAGAGGTCATGGGTCGTATGGCTGGCTTATGGTAACACTTTAAATTAGTAGTCACACAATGGACAGCTTATACAATTGCAATGGTCCATATCCAGTAAAACTGCCTAAATACACAGAACAATGGGCTCAGTCTCTAATATTTTATAAAGAGACATTTACAGCTGCATACTGCACATGACAATCTCTACAATTGCCAAAATGAAGCACTTGGGACTTGTTCCTCTAAATCAATATATTAGGCAGCTCTTGTTCACCTTCCCCCCCCCCCCCATTTTAACAACAACAACAAAAGTTTTGTTTCTCCAATCAATCTTCACATATTAGCCTCTGATGCAAAATACTCTGCACTTCTGTTGTTGTTGTTGTTATGTGCCATGGAGTTGGTTTTGACTCATAGCGACCCTGTGCAGGGTTTCCGAGGTTGTAAATCTTTACGGGAGTAGAAAGCCTCATCTTTCTCCCGCTCAACAGCTGGTAGTTTTGAACCACTGACCATGAGATTAGCAGCCCGATTCGTAACCACTACGCTACCAGAGCTCCTGGATATCTGTGGTTTTTATTAAACCCCAATAATCCTTTAAGAAGAGCTGGACTTTCAGGTCCCATACACACAAAATCTTTTTGTACATCTGTTAGGCTATGATCATGCTGATGCTGTACCTATAACTTGCTGGCAAATGCCTTTTATATGGTCCTTTGGGACTCTGAAGTAGACTGACCTGATAATACCAATTCAAGAACAGAGTGATATAGTTCCCATCTCAATGATAATGTGATTCTTAGTCACTTCTAATACCAAGCTGAAATAAGAAAATTATTTTTTTGACATATTAAAACATTAATGACAAGTTTCCATATACACTGTGTTATTAAATAATCATGAAGTAAAAACTCCAGTTAACCAAATGGTTTTGATATACTTTCTTGGCACTGGAAACACTGTTAACTCTTAAATTTTACTTAAACGATTTGGTGAGAAGCACAGTAACCTATTGTTCTAAGACTTTCAAAAGAATTTCATGACATTCATGTGACAATAGTGATCATCAACATTTTTATAAAAAAGGAGAATGGGAGTGACTACAAAGAGACATGTGTGGTTTAGCCAGTCTACAAAACCAATAAGGAGTCCTGGTAGTGTAGTGTACTGGGCTGCTAACCACAAGATCAGTAATTCAATCCCATTGTAGTTCCATAGAAGAAAGATGAGACTGTGTCCTCCTATATTTAGTCTCAGAACCCTAAGGGGCAGTTATGCACCTGCCCTATACAGTCACTGTGTGTCAGAATCAACTCCAGAACAGTGGGTGTGCAGTATGTAATTAATGGTTTCTCATGCCTCACACTCTATACCTCTATGTTTTCCAGTAATTTCAGCAAGTCAACTGAGATCTGCTAAATAATGCCCAAGTAAGTCCTACCACCTAAGTCTCACACTTGGCATTTTTATATGATAGTTCACATTATTAACTAGAAAAACACATCCTAATACACACAGAATAATGTAAATACTATATATGCACTAGACTCTAAGACCCTCCTTTGTAATTTGTCTTAGCCTGGCAACTAAGAATATGGTCCACCTTAGGTAACTCTGTTATTTGAAATACAGATGGTATAGCTTTCAGACTTACAACATGCAAGTCACCATGGTATGACCAAATGACAGAGGAGTGCAAGTTCTAGGAATGAGGACCTAGAAATCTACTTTTGAAAAAACTAACAAGTGAAAACCTTATGAGTAGCGGCAGAACATTGCTGACATATTGCCAGAAGATAAGCACTTCTGGTTGGAATGCACTCAAATTATGACTGAAAAAGATCTGCATCCTCCTCAAGTTTAGAGATCTCCTTAGTGACAAGGGTTGAGTAAAACATTTCAGGATCTTCATTTGCAGATGTCACATGACTCAAAAAAGAGAAGAAACGGCTGCAAACATCCATTTATAATTAGAATGTGGAATGTACAAAGTATGAATCTAGGAAAATTTGGAAGTTGTCAAAAATAGAATGGAAAGATTCAAGACAGTTATCTTAAGCATTAGTGAGCTGAAATAGATTGGTATTGGCCATTTTGTATTAGACAATCATATTGTCTACTATGCTAGGAATGACAAATTCAAAAGGTATGACATTATCATCTAAAAGAACTTTTAAAAATATATCATGAGCGGAGTGCAGGACCCTACCCAGAGAAACAGAGACGCCAGAAATAGAGGTAGAGACAATGACATGGAGAGATGGAGCATCTGGGGACTCTAGACCTAGAGATGGAAAGGGCTGTGTGCTGATAACCAAGGGGTAGTCAGGCTTGTGGGGTATACCCTTTGGTTGGTTGATGACGCATGGAGTGGATTGTAACCATGACAATGAAATGATATACGATAGGATGAATGTAAAACTAATGTGCTCCCATGTAAACTATCACATAATTCGCAATAAAACATTTAAATATATATATCATGAAGGACAACTCTCATGAGGCTCTCTCCTCAGTGTTAGGATAATAAACATTTGCCTACAAGGAAGATAAGTTAATACAATTATTATTCAAATTTACACACCAACCACTAATGCAAAGATGACAGATTTTACCAACTTCTTCAGTCTGAAATTAATCAAACATACACTTAAGATGTTTTGATAATTGCTGGTCATTGGAATGCAAAAGTTGGAATCAAAGAAAAATTAGTCTTTGCAAATACCTTATCAACAGCATAACTATTAACTATACACATAAACCACACTGAATGGAATACACAAGAATCAAATAGACTACATCTATGAAAGTAATGATGAAGAAACTCAGTATCATCAGTCAGAACAAGACCAAGTACTAACTGTGAGACAGACCATCTTTTGCGCAGATGCAAGCTGAAGCCGAAGAAAGTTAAAACATATCCATGAGAGCCCAAAGTACAACCTTGACTATATTCCACCTAAATTTACAATAAATTTGACATATTGAATACATATGACTGAAGACCAGACAAACTGTAGGAAGACATCAAGGACATCATATATGAAGAACCCAAAAGATAATTTAATAGACAAAAGAACAAAAAGACCCAAGTGAATGTCAGGAGGGACTGAAACTCACCCTTGAACCACAGAATAGCTAAAGTGAATAGAAGAAACCATGATGTAAAAGAGCAGGGCAAAACATTTCAAAGGGTAATTCTAGAAGACAAAGTAAAATATTACAATGAAATGTAGAAAGACCTGAAGTTAGGAAAACATGGTCAGCGTTTCTCAAACTGAAATAAATGAAGAAAAAAATCAAGTGTGGAGCTGCAACATTAAAAGATTCTATGGGCAAAATACCAAGACAGAGGTAGCATCAAATGAAGATGGAAGAAATACACACTGTATCAAAAATAATTGAGCTCAGATATAGCAAATTGTGATAGAACCTAAAAACAACAGATGGGTGATGTTTTGGTGTAAGTATGGGGCTGGTAACCACCAGGTTGGCAGTTCAAACCTACTAGCAGCTTTTATGGAAGAAAAGTGAAGCTGTCTGCTTCCAATCTTGGAAACCCTGTATGGGTCACTGTAATAGTTAGGGTTTTGTGTCAACTTGACTAGGCCAGCATTTCCAGAGGTTTAGGAGTTGGGATGTGGTTATTCCCATGGTGATGAAACCTAATACAGGCATAGTTAGCTCTATGATGAGCAGCTATGTGTAACAAATCAAATATCAGAACTGACTCGACAGCACTTAACATAATGTGTACACATATATAAATACATACATATATGTGTACACACACACATGTTGTTGTTGAGGGCCATCAAGTTGATTCCAACCCATAGCAACCCTGTATAAGGTTTCCACGGAGCAGCCAGTGAGCTTGAACCACCGACCTTGTGGTTCAAACCAACTTTGCAGTCCAGCATATTAAACCACAGCATTTTACATATATAGTGTTTTGGTAAGATCTATGAATACAGTAAGGAGCCCTGGTAGCATAGTGAATTACGATCTGGGCTGCCACCAACAAGGTCAGTAGTTCAAATCTACCAGACACTCTGTGGGAGAAAGATGAGGCTTTCTGATCCCATAAAGATTTATAGGCTCTGCAATCCTATATAGGGTCACTATGAGTCAGAATTGACCCCATGGCACACAGCCACCACCACCACCACAATTGCAGTGTCTCTCTTGTTGACTGTTTTTTGGTGTTTTTTTTGTTTTGTTTTGTTTTTACCATTTTTAAGGTGTGCCTGGAACACAATAAGTAGTTAACAAATGTTGAATGAATTTTACATTTTACCCCATCCATTCCAGTATTCATAAATGTCTATTTCAGAAAATTATTATATTTCTAAGCTGTGGTATAAGCTCATTTCTTTTGTTTTCCTTTCCATGTAAACAGAAACAGCTCTTTTATATTTTGTTATTTGTTACTATGTCAGTATCAACATGTTTTTTTCAGACCATTTGGATCTATTTTTTTAACCTTTTTCTAGCTTAAATGATTTGTTTTCTTCTTCCCAACAAGACTGGCTACAGCATTCTCCCACAAGTACAGTTAATTTGATATAGAGGAGTCTGTGCTTCAAATATCCAAGTTCTATAGTTGTGATTGTTGTACAACACTTTCAAAATCAAGTTTTAAAGAACTTGATAACCTTGACGGTTGGTTGCCCATTTTCTTATCGTCTATGTTTCAGAACTACTTCTGTTGTTCTTATTCATGTACAAGCATTCCAATATTATTGTTCATTTTTCCCTCTGTACAGGCACTGCTGTATTTCTGAAGTCTGACCACCTGTTATCATTGGTTTTCATGTTTTTATTGTCAGATAGAGCTTAATTAGTGCAGTCTCATTGTATCACTGAGGTTGCAAGTTTTTATTTATTATGTCTTCCAATGTACAGCAACTAACCATCTGTCAGTGAGACTAGTATGTTGCTATGATATAGAACAAATTTCAGAAGAACTTCCAGACTAAGATAGACCAGGAAGAAGGGGCTAGTGATCAACTTCTGAAAATCATCCATTTAAATCCCTATAGATCACAACAGAAGACTGTCTTCTATATAGTTTTAAGATGCCCTCAACAATTGATTCAAGCATGTCAATGATTGTGGAAATGGTGCAGGACTGAGCCAGGGCATCCTTTTGTTGTGGTCTCCAAGAGTTGGGAACTGACTTAATGACACCTAACAAAAACAGCAAAACAACCATCCCCTTAGACAGTTTTTAGAGCTTTGCCACAATAAGAGGAAAGTGTGGAAAGGAAAAAAGGCACTGCTAAGTTGATACATGGTATGGTGCTATGGGTTAATGCACTAGACTGCAATGCCATTTGAACTTCAAGGTCGGTGGTTCAAGCTCACCAGCTGCTCCTCAGAAACCCTACATAGGGTCACTATGGGTCAGAGCCAACTCAACAGTGCTTAACAACAGCAACAAGGTAAGATACAGAGAAGAGAAGAGAGAAACTTAACAGAACCAGGAATGAAGTTGAAGTTTACTAGAGACAGGCAAATACATTCCAAAATTATAATGTATACTCACATGCCTTTTGAGATCCAGATATATGTATCCAATTTCTTTTTGGAAAACTCCAACAGTTTATTTCATTAACTCCTCAAATTCAGCATAGAAACATTGAGCTCAGCCAATGCCTGTACATTTTCCTTCTAACTCATATTACTACCTATACCACATTGGATGACTTCATCAACTCAGTAATTACACTGGCTAATTTCTCTTCATCATTTAGTATATGGAGTCCTGGTTTGGTGCTGTGGGTTTATGCACTGTACTACAAAGTCGGTTTGAACTGGAAGATCGGCAGTTCAAACTCACCTGCTGCCCCTTGGGAACCCTATCCAGGGTCGCTATGGGTCGGAATTGACTCGATGGCACTTGTCAACAATAGTTTAGTATTATCTCAGGCCTCATGTACTCATGGAAGTCCTCTCTGGCCCTGAATTTATATTTCTCCCCATCTCCTTTCCAAGATTGGATGAGGGAGAACATCTTTACAATTTCATTAATCACACTGACTTATAATTTAGAAACTTGGTTTAGAGATAATTATTACTGAAAAGTTACATAATAAATGTAATTTTGGTATGTTGTTGTTAAGTGCCATCACATCGGTTCTGACCCATAGCAATCCTATATAGGGTCTCCGAGGAACAGCTGGTGAACATGAACCATCAAACTTATGGATATTGCAGTATATAATGTTTTTGGCCAACATATATACCACAATAGGTCTAAAGTAAGAGTCAAATTCTACCCCTTCAGCCTTCCTTACAACACACATGAAAAACATGTTAGCATTCATCACTCAAATTTGCATTCAATGATTTATTTTATTGGCTTTTATATTTCAGATGTTAATAGATAATTGATATTACAGAGACATGGCCTGATAAATTAACAAACTGATAAATACTTATTGGCTAGATTCCCTTACTCATTATTCCATGTCTTTGAAACATACCCGGTGGTGTAGCGCGTTAGCACTGAGGTTCTAACTGCAGTTAGAATCCACCAGCCACTCCACTGGAGAATGAGACTGCTCCCATAAAGATTTATTCCCTCAAAAACCCTATGGAGCAGTTCTACTCTGTCCTACAGAGTTACTATGAGTTGGAATTGTCTTGATGGTAGTGGATTCTTTTGGTTTGAGTTAAGCTATAACTTCCCACTACTCATGAGCTTTGTTATTGGTTTTCACCAAGACAATAGATGCACCTAAAATGCAAATCTCTCCATTTAAAATCCCTCAATGGATCCCATCTTGGAGTAAAAAGTACAGATTCCTCAACCTGCCCTTTGACTTTGCACTAACTCCCTCCTTCTTCATCATCTCTTGCTTGCCTGCCACTCCTCACTTCATTATTGTTCTCATAATACTTGTTTTTGTTGCTAAGTACTGTTGAGTCAATACTGACTCATAGCAACCATGTACAGGGTTTCTAAGGAATAGCTGGTGAGCTTGAACCACCGACCTTGCAGTTCAAACGACTTTGCAGTTTGATGCATTAGCCCACAGTGCCACACCAGGACTCCCATATATAGCAGGTGGCAAATATCTAACTAGTCTTCACATTTTGGTCATTCTACCTAAATATCCCCATTTCCAATTTATTGAATCACTTAACCCCTGAATTCTGTTTCTTTCATCCCTTGCTCCCGTTCCAGATTGGCAGAAGAGAGCATACCTTCATCATTAAAATTAATCATTTTATTTCTTGCCTTAGAACTGGATTGAGTATATTGATAGCTGTGCCACACATACTGTACAATAGAATCAATGGAGTGTTGGTAAACAGCTGCAAGCATGGTAGAGATTCTTCTAGGAAGCCTAGCGTGAAATCAAAGTTGAAGAGACAATTAGACCAAAAGCAGTCAGATTAGTTGGGAAGTCATTGAAATTACTATGTGAGAGATAAAATAGGTACAAAGCAAGATAATGGCAATGGGACCACTATTATTACCAAACTTCTTTGTCACACTATTATTTTCTGTCTCAAGACTGTCATAATTCTAGCTCAAAAATGATATACAACATATTTTCTTTTCTTGAAATCTTGTTGATTACTTTTCATATCAAAGTTATCCTAATTCACAGAACAAATTAGAAGATTAGCTCTCTATTTATGAAAGAGCTGATATTAAAATGGCCTATACTTTGATATTTGGTAGAAGTGATCCGTAAACTGTGAACACAGCATTTTTTTGTGGGAAGATTTTTAACTACTAAGCATGTTTATTTAATAATCATAAAATTTTGGCTTCCTACTTCTTCTTGAAGATCTGTCAGTACTATTTTTTATAATATTTGTCCATTTTCTTTAAAGTGTTTTTGATTATTTTTTTTAATTTCTATTTGGGGCTATATTTGCATTTATATCTTCCTTTTTGTTCTATGTATTATATTTTATGCCTTCTTTTTATATTAGGGATAAATAACACTGAAGGTTTGCTTGATTTCCTAGTTTTTCCAAGAAAACCCTTTGAGTTCTTCTGCTATATATTATTTTTTTTTAAGTTAATTATCTCTACTAGCACTTATTACACCCTCCCATATAGGTTCCTTTTTTTTTTTTTCTATTAGTGTTTTCCTAAGTTCTTAAGTGGAAAATAACTCATTTGTTTTTATTGTTGTTTTCTCCCTTTCCTAATATTAAACAGAATGCATTATTTTAGATATATGCCAACATTTTAGCTAGAGTTTTTAGTTTAAGTCAGATCTAAGACTCATACATAGTCTGTGTAAATTAGAATTAACTGGACATCACTTAAAAACAAGAAGATCTATTTATGAAAGGCAGTACATTACTGCTGACTTTTTGAATTATAGTGTTGGTGAAAGATATTAAATATACCATGGACTGCCAGATGAATGATCAAATCTGTGTTTTCCTCCAACTAGAATGCTCCTGAGAGACGAGGATGGTGACATGTTATCAGGAGGGATCAGTCCCTGGAGAGGGATGTCATGCTTAGTAAAGTAGAGGATCAATGAAAAAGAGAAAGACCTTCCAAGAGATGGACTGACATGTTGACTGCAACAATGGATGTAAACAATTGTGAGGATGGCACAGGACTGGGCGATGTTTTTTTTCTGTTGTACATAGGCCTGCAATGGGTCAGAACCAATGCCATGGCACCTAATAACATCACAAATTAAACAGACTTAAAAAAAATACCTGAAGTGTTACTTGAAAAGAATACTCATTCCCTAAACGTTGGAGTCAGGGACCCAAAATTCCTGTTAAATCGAGCTTATTACTTTAAAGTACTCTATATCTTTAATATTGCATTTCTTTGACCTCCCAATAAAGAGGGACATGGTAGTCTTCCAAAATGGTGTATTTCACAACTTATCTCCTAAATTCCATGAGTTTTGCCTATAGAATCTGAGGCTATTCTATTAGATGTAATCAAGTTTAAAATGTTAATATATTCCTGATGAATTAAACCTTTTATCATCCTTCTTTTTTTAGCATCTCTCTAACTTTATCAATGCATTTTGGCTCAAAGTATATTATTTTAGATACTGAGATAGCTCCCTAGCTTTAAACTTGGCATTCACCTGTTATATCTTTTATTCATTCTTTGACCTTCAAGAATTTTCCCTTTCCCTGTGTTGCTTTGTATTTTGTTTCCCTCAATAATAACGTAGAGGTATTTGGGATGTTGCTTTGTTTTATTTGTTTTGCTTTCATCATGCTATTTATTTGGAGATTATACTTTTATTAAAACACTTTTTATGGGAGGGTGTACATTTTATTTATTTGCATTGAGTGGTTACACTGCAGATGGAGCACAGAAGTAGATTAACAAAAACTAAAGTTACTCAATAACTTATCTTCCTCCACAAAAATAGGAGTAAATTATATTAAATTCTGATCATCGTCTCCTATCTTACATTTTCTTTTCCAGTACATTAATTTTGATTTTTTTAATTCTATAATTATGAACATATTTTTTCATAGAGACATAGATTTATTAAGCATCTTTATTAATTCCAGTGCCTTCTATTCATCCTTGTATCTGTAAATTTATATTTTTGTTAAATGCATCTTTCAAAAGGTTATTGTGAACTCATATGGAAGAACAAATAGTGTTTTGAAGTTTCTAAAAATGAATTTATTTTACTCTTTTCTTAAATAAAAGATTTGCTATGGTATCAATGTTAGACAAATATATTTTTTTTAATAAAGAATATAAAATTGACTTGCCAGTTTCTACAAAAAACAAACAACAAAACTCCGGCTAAGATTTTGATTCAGATGATACTGAATCTACACATAAATTCTGGAAGAAATGTTATCTGTCAAACTATAAGCCTGGTATGGCACTGGACTAGGAACCAGAAGGTCAGCAGTTCAACCCACCAGCTTCTCCTCAGAAACCCTATATAGGGTCACTATGATTCAGAACGGACTGGAGGGCACTTAACAACTTCAGTATTATTTTATAGATCTCTGGTTTCTATTGTTATGTTGAAGAGGTCTAGTCTTAGTCTCCCTGCCAGATTCTTATACTCACCTTGTCACTATGAGTTGAAACCAACTGGATGGCACACAACAACTCTTGTGAGTGAGACTGATTTTATTTAACTCCTTGAAAGTTTTCATCCTTCCTTTACCTGTATTCTTATTACATACTTCGTCATCACCTCTTTACATTTAAAATCTCATCCATTGTCTCTAATCTTTCATTCTAGATTCCAATTAGATGTGTGTTAGACCTTCGAACTTCTGGGGTTTTTTTTCATCTGGATTTATGTTCAATCTAACTAATTACTTAAGGTTTCTCATCCAGTTTACAAATGATCTCTAAAGCTGTATTTAATAAATGATTTAATCCATGTAGTAAACTTAGTTTTTGCATTTTTTTTCAGCTTTACAGAGAACTAATTTACACAGGAAATAATATGACTGAATTTTTGAAAAATGTATACAATCTTACAACTACCATGAACACAATCATGACAAAGAACAGGTCTGTGTAACATGCCACTTTCTGGACCCCTTGAAAGTCAGTCCATTCTATCCAGCCCTCATTGATTTGTTTTTTATCGCTAAAGTTTTGCATTTAAAAAATATATATGGAAAAATACAGTATGTCATCTTTTTTATGATTTATTTCATTTAAAATATTATTTTTATAGTCTTTCATGCTTTTGTGTGTATTAGTGGTATGCTGTAGTTGTTGTTAAATGTCATCAAGTCAGGTATGGTTCATAGTCTCCCTGCACATGGTTTCCAAGGAGTGGCTGGTTGGTTTGAACTGCTGATCTCGCAGTTAAAAGCCCAGTAATTATTCTACAGCCCTGTACCAGGGCTCCATAAGTCACATGTTCCCATCTAATTATGAGTGTTTTGTTCTTGTTGCATGGACATACCATAATGTACCTGTCTGTTCACCCAGTTAATGGATAGTTCAGCTGCTTCCAATGTGGGATATTAAAATAAAACTGACTTAAACACATGCAAATTTTTTGTGATCTGTTGTTGTTAAGTACCATCAAGTTGATTTTAACTCATAGCAACCCTGTATACAGCTTCCAAGGAGTGGTTGGTGGGTTTGAACTACCAATTTTTGGGGTAGCAATGACCTTATACTTTTATTTTTCTTGGGAAAATACCAAGGAATGGGATTTCTGGGCTATAAATTTGCATGTGGAAGCGTGTAATAAAACTGCCAAAATGTTTTCAAAACTGACTGTGCCAATTTGAATTCTCACTCAAAATGTATGAAAGTTCCTTTCTACTATAGCATGTTAATCTTTTGGCCTTTGCCATTCTTGTGAGTGTTCTGAAATCTGATGGTGGTATTAATTTGGTTCTCACTAGTGATCAATGAAGAGAATGTTTTCATGTGTTTGCCTGCCATCTTTATATCTTCTCTGATGAAAAGTTTCTTACTTTCTTTTGCCTGTTTTTATTACTTACTTTCGAGTTTTAAGAAACATTGCTATATCTGAATACAAGTCAGATGTATGTTTTGCAAGAATTTTTGATCTGTCTGTTGCTAGTTTTTACCCCTCATTCTTAATTATTAATATATTTTTTTAATATTGATGAAGTCCAGTGTTTCAATTTCTGTTTTATACTTAATGATTCATTTTGGTTAATATTTAACAAATCTTGGTCTAGCTCTATGTTGCTAAAGCAATTCTGCTTTTCTCTAGATGGGTATGGTTTTATATTTGCATCTATGATACATTTTGAAGGAGCTCTGGTAGCGTAGTGGTTACGAATCGGGCTGCGAACCTTAAGGTCAGCGGTTCGAAACTACCTGGTGCTCCGCGGGAGAAAGATGAGGCTTTCTACTCCCGTAAAGATTTACACCCTCGGAAACCCTGTACAGGGTCGCTATGGGTCGGAACTGACTCGACGGCACTTAACAACAACAAATGATACATTTTGAGCTAATTTTTTAGTGTTAGAGAATAGTTAATCTTCATTTGTGTACATTAGTATACCCGATTATCCCTGTATAATTTCTTGAAAAGATTATCCCTTTTCAATGAGTTGCCTAGACAACTTTATAAAATAAAATAAAATAAAAAAACAATCAAACATACATCAGTGTTTATTTATTTATGGATTCTCTACTTTTTTTCAAATTATCTATACATGTACTATTAAGGAGCTTTGGTGGCATAATGGGTTTTGTGTCGGGCTGATAATCACAAGGTCAGCAGTTCAAACCACCAGTTGCTCTGAAGGATAAAGATGCACAGCCTCAGAAACCCTATACAGGGTCACTATGAGTTGGAACTGACTCAATAGCACACCACCACTATCATAAATCTACAATTATACCAATAAAACGTTGTAATTTTTAGTATAACTTTGTTGTTATTACATGCTGTTCGGTTGGTTCAAACTCGTAGTGACCTTGCATAGAGTTTCTGAGCAATGGCGATGGGGTTAGAATTGCCAACCTGTGGCTCGCAGTACAGTGCTTATGCTACAGTGCCAGTAAGCAATAATCAGGAAGCACAAAATCCTCTAACATTGTTGTTCTTTTTCAAAAATGGTTTGTTTGTGCCAGTTCCTTTGAATTTCCATAAAACATAAAATTGGCTTGCAAGTTTCTACAAAACAAAACAAAACAAAACAAACAATAACAAAAAGCCTGCTAAGATTTTGATTCAGATGACATTGAATCTACACACAAATTCTGGGCGAATTGTTTTCTGCCAAACTATAAGCCTGGTGTGGCACAGCAGGATAAGCACTGGACAATTAACCATAAGGTTGGCAGTTCAAACATACCACCGACTCCTCAGAAATGTAGACAGTGTCACTATGAGTCGGAAATGACTCAACAGCACTTAACAACAACAACCTATAAGTATACCTGTTCATTTATTTAGGTCTTTATTTTCTCTCAGCAAATGACTTGCAGTGCTGTATTTAACTTATGATGAAGCTTCAACTGCTTTAAGAAATTTTCAGTTATTTTCACGAGGGGATGAGCTTTGGTAGCATAGTGGTTACGAATCGGGCTGCAAACCTCAAGGTCAGCAGTTTGAAACTAACAGCTGTTCTGTGGGAGAAAGATGAGGCTTTCTGCTCCCGTAAAGATTTACAGCCTCGGAAACCCTGTACAGGGTCACTATGAGTAGGAACCAACTCCATGGCATATAACAACAACAAATTTCTTTTTATAATATTGTCCTGTTATCATTTTACTATCTACAGTCTTCAGTGATGTCTTTTTTCTCATTCCTGATATTTCTAATTTGTGTCTTTTTTTCTTTCCCTAATTTTAAAGAATCAAATATAAATTGTGTTGTTGTTTTTTCTTGCTTTATTGGTTTATATTCCGGTGATTTGTATTCTATGCTTTTATTCAGTAACTTTGGGTTTTAATTGCTCTTCTTTTACTAATTTCTTATGCTATAGATTTAGGTAATTGATTTGAAAGTCTTCTACTTTTCTAATGAGAACATTTAATGCTATACATTTCCCTCTGAGTACTGCTTTAGCTTTGCATTGCTTTAGCAAATTTTGAGTTGGTTATTTTCTCACTTTCAATCAGTTCAAAATATTTGCTTATTTCCTTTGCGACTTTCTTTGACTCCCTGGTTATTTAGAAGTGTTCTAGTTTTCAAATTAATTGCACTTTTAAGATATTATTCTCTTACTGATTTCTAGTTCAAGTCTACAGAATATGCTTGAAATTATTCTAATCCTTTAAAATTTATTGAGAATTTCTATATCCCAGAGTGTGATTTGTTTGCTAATTGCTATGTGTATACTTTAAGGGAATAATTATGTGCTGTTGAGTTAAAGGTTCTATAAATATCAGTTAAGACAAGTTGAACAACAGTGTTATTCACCTTTCACTAATTTTTCAACTGCTTGTTTTATCAATTATTGGAAGAGTAGTTTGCATCTAAAATTATGGATGTTTTTCTCTTTTAAGTTATAGGCTATAATTTTTATTATTAGCTCTGTTATTAGGAGCACAAACATTTTAATGTTTATGCCTTCTGCATGAACTACCCACTTTAACAATATGAAACGACTCTCAATATTCTATTTCTCACACTGAAATTTAATTTGCTTAATAATAGTAGAGTCATTTCAGTTGTCTTTTATTTAATGGTAGCATAGTGGGTTATTGATTGTGCTGCTAACCACAAGGTCAGCAGTTCGAGTCCACCAGGCACTTGGCAGGAGAAAGATGGGACTTTCTACTCCTGTAAAGATTTGCAGCCTGGGAAATCCTATATAAGAAAGCTATGAGTCGGAATCGACTCCATGGCACACCCCCACTATCATCAGTGTTAAGTTGGTCTATCTTTTCCTGATCTTTTACATTTATACATTTCTATCTTTATATTGGAGTCCTGGTGTGGTACTGTGGGTTAATGCGCCAGACAGCAAAGCCATTTGAACTACAAGGTCGGAGGTTCAAGCTTACCAGCTGCTCCTTAGAAACCCTATACAGGGTAGGTATGGGTTGGAATCAATTCGACGGCACTTAACAACAACATCTTTATACTAGGAGTCCCGGTGTCGTGCTGTGGGTTAATGCGCTGGACTAAAAAGTCGCTTTGAACTGCAAGGTCCGCAGTTCAAGCTCACCAGTCGGTCCTCAGAAACCCTACACAGGGTCACTATGGGTTAGAACCAACTCAAAGGCATGGAACAACAACAATATATTTAAAGTGGTTTCTTGTAGACAATATAATTAGGTCTTGCTTTTTAATTTTTTAAAAACCTAATCTAACAATTTCTGACTTTTAATGCGATTCTATACATTACATTTGATTACTGACATGCAGTCCTAATAACTAGTGGATTACTAACTGTAAGGTAAGCCATTCAAACGTACCGGTCATTCCTTGGAAGCCTTATACCAATGACTAGGAGTAGGAACTGACTCAATGGTAAATAAGGGCAACAACAAATGGTTGAGAATAAATATACAATGTTTCTATTTGTTTTCTATAGAGTCATTATGAGTTGGAATTGGCTCAGTGGCAATGGGTTATTAGTTCTGAGTTCGTTTTCTCTTTTTCTGCTTTCTGTTCTATAATATTTTATGAATGGATTCTAACTACTATTTTTTGTTTTGTTTTGTTTTAGTGAATGTTTCAGGATTTTCAGTACACATATTTAACTTATTTCACTTTACTCTAAATAAGGGACTACGACCTCACATATAGTACCAATATATCTTTGAGATAATGTGGGTGTGGTTCCAGACCATCACAATAAAGTGAGTATCAAAATAAAGTCAGCTATACACATTTTATGGTTTTCCAGTGTATATAAATGTTACATTTACCCTACACTGTAGTCTATTGAGGATGTAATGTAATAATGAGAAAGTATGAAATATTGTGAGAGTTACCACACTGTGACAGAGACATGAAGTAAGCACATGGTGTTGGAAACATGACACCAAAACACTGGCTTGATGCAGGGTGGCCATAAAACCTTCAATTTGTGGGGGGAAAAGGTTATCTGTGAAGAACAATAATGTGAAGTACAACAAAATGAAGTTAAGCTGGATAAGAAGAATCCTACAATCATTTCTTCTCTCTTTATGGAATGTACCTTTTTTTTCTCAAGGGGCTGCTTTTACGGTTTTCTTACAAGATTCAAATACAATAAATGTGTGTCATTTGATGTTCATCCACAGCTAAGGCATACTTAATTTTTGTTAGTCTTTATCTCTCTATTTTAATTTCTGTATAGTTTCTATTCCCATGTCTTCAAATTAACTAATTGTATTGGGTATAATATCTAAACTCATCAAATATATTTTCTATATCAGATCTCATATTTTCATTTTTAAAAGTTAATTCTGGGGCTCTTTTTCAGATCTTCATTCATTTGCTCATCATGCTCTTTAACATAGGGAGTATGTGTGTAAAACCAATTTCAATAATTTTGCCCACCAATAATTTTGATTGGTTTGGTATTTATTGATAGATTTTTGTTTCTTGACCATGTATCCTATTTTTTTCTTTGTATTCATGCCAATTTTTTTTTTTTTTCCATGCCAGACATTTTGAATTTTGCCTTTATCAGTTGTTTTGGTTTTGTTTTGTTTTGGTTTCAATTTAATTGCTTAGAGGCAGTTTGATCTTTTCAAGCCTTACTTTAAATATTTTCAGGACACATCTAGAATAGTCATTAGTATGAAATTAATTTGGTCCCACTAATGAGGCAATAACAGGAGAAAGATGTGACAGTCTGCTTCTTTAAGAGATCAAAGCCATGGAACAGCAAGAGCAACAGAAGATACATCTTCAAAGAAAGATCAGCAGGAAAAACCCACACACAACAAAAATGGCAGTGTGATTGGCTACTACAAGTATAAGCAAGTTGTTCACCGGGAAGCCATTAAAGCAAGCAATCACATCCATTCAGGACAAAACCCCTGCTAAGACTGAAACTCAAAGGGAACACATGAACAGGCATGAAAGATTGCTGGCAACCACATTGGTCTACTGGTGAATGGAAGAGGGGGAAAAGTAGCAATGAAAAAATGGGCTGAGACCAACCATTCCATAGATACCCAGTTATGGAAGGGCTGGTTGGTCCCAAGTGTGGTGAGACATAAGGACACCTGAGTCCATTGACAAGAACATAGCCACAGAGGGCGAGAGCTGAGAGTGAAGCATCCAGCTGATATGAAGTAAGGGGAGAGGCACAAGAACACCCAAACTTGCAGATAGTAATCATTTGACCTAGCATCGATGACTTGATGATCAGAACTGGACTAGAGGAAGATAAAAAAAAAAAAATGATAAAGGAAATGATGGTAAATTGCTACAATCTGATGAACTTGACCTATACTCATGGATTTAGTAGCTCAAAATACCAACAGAGAAGGAAAGAGTTTTCAAATCATGTATCAGTGCTATCCTCTCTGTATACAGGGTAGATAGGGATGGGCAACTTAGACATTAGCTACCTAAAATAAGGAGTGATAAAGGCAGGAAGGACTGCCTACAAGTTTTCAAGGGGGAGTTTAGTTTAAGAGTATGAGGGGAAAGATAGAATCCCCACTGAATAGTTTTCATCTTGCCTAGATGGGTCTGGTTAAAAAAGATGGGGATAAGATTCTTATGATTCAATAATGAGTAATTGATATCATGACTAATTTCGACAGTCACAATTATAAAGGTAGAAGTTTTGTAACAAAAATGGGAGCAGTTAATCTTACATTCCAGAAACAGAGGGCCCTAGGACCATCAAGAGAGACGCGCACAAGCAAAATGCAGAACCCTATCTAGAGAAGCACTGACACCAGAGATGGAGACATCTCAGAGAGAGAGAGCAACTGAGGACTCTAGATTCATGGAAAGAAAGGGACTGAGAGCTGGCAACCAGGAGGCAAGCTTGCAAAATGTGTCCTTTGGTGGTATAAATTATTATATATGCCTGAGGGTTTAAAAAAAAAAAAAAAAAGGAGCTAAAATGAATAGAGTTAACTGATGTTGTATGGAGGGAATTATAATCATTGTAAAAAAAACAAAGTATATGATTTGTTGAATGTAAAACTGATGATCTGTTCTATAAACTTTCACTCAATTCACAATCAAATAAAGAAAAAAGAAAGAGCGAGATCACAGACATGGAAACCTATCAGGCTGTTCCGCTGTATCCTACAGTGTTGCTCTGAGTTGAAACCAACTCGCTAACAGCGTTTTGTTCCTGGTTGAATAAGGTAATATCATTCTTGAAAAGTATTTCCAGTACTCAAGTGTTTTAGGAGGCTCTCCATTCTGGCTGGGGAAAAAACAGAATATTTCCTTGTTAAAACTGAAGGTCATCATTCTTGCCAACTCCTTTCCTTGTTTTTTTTTTTTTTTTCAACTTAGCTTCAGTAGTTTACATACACATATGGTGATCAATACTGAACTAAAGAACTGAGCTGGGGGAAATGCAGATCCCAGGGAGTGCTGGTGTGCACACAGTGTGTGTGTGTGTCCTCTCTATTTCTATCTGCAAATTCATCTGCCTTGTAACCCTTGAAGCCTGATGTATGTATCATCAACTCAGAAGGTTCATCTCTTTTGTTATATGTCTCTCAAGAAACACTGTACTGCCTATTGGCCACTATCTGTACACTTCTGTTTCATGTGTGTGGAAGAAAGAGGAGGCTTTCTGCTCCTGTAAAGATTTACAGCCTCGACAACCACAGCTATGGTTGCTATATGTTGGAACCGACTTCATGGCATCTAACAGTAACAACAACTTTGGTACTGGAATTTAACTCCAGAGTCTGCCTAGTTTTTGTGTTAAAAACAGTGCAGTCCTCTGTGTTCTAGATTCATCTTAAGGACTTTTCTTCTTGTTTGTTTTTGTTTTTTTTTTTCTAAACCTTGAGATTTTTCCCTTAATTAAAAACAAAACAAAACAAAAACTTTTTACTGTGATTTGATTAAGGTTTACAAAACAAATTGGTTTCCCATTCAACAATTCATACACATTTTGTTCTGTAACATTGATTGCAATCCCCATGAAATAACAGCACTCTTCCCACTTCCTCACGGTGTTTGCTGTTCCCATTTGTCCTTCTTTCTTTAATTTTTGTACACAAAGCAAACAAACAAAACACTAAAATGTATGTTCTATCCAGGATCAAGGTTTTTTTGTTTTTTTTTTTGTTTTATGGCTGGAAAGGCCTTGATCTGTTTCTCGACACTTTCATAGGTACAAACCCCACAGTCTATGGTGAGTGGGTGAAGGGGAACAAAACTGAGTGTACTCTGCTGGTTGTAATGAATCCATATATTCCTTTTCCTTTGGTGGTAGCCACTACAATTTTTAATATTAAAATTTAAAAGAGAGCGTGGGTTAAAGTAATCACGTCCTTTTTATTTTCTGAAGAAAAGAAATAGGCAATAGTTTCTATAAACATCCAAAGAAGAATTAAGGTGATCAAAATAGTATGATACTTCACTACTCAGAATACAGAGACTAGCCTAAATAGGCTCTTCATTGGTCTACTTTGACAAATTATGCACCATTAAATGTTTATGATATATTGATGGTTAATCAAACAGTTTCAAAAACTTCAAATCGAATCATGTACACACATATGCCAGTCACAACTTTATATGGAAAATTTAATGGTTTAAAATTAAAATTTACTGTGTTTAGTGAACTATTTTCACTTATTTGTTCTGTAATTTCATTCTGTACAAATACATTTTTAAATTACTTCAGGGAATCTGAGGTGGACCTATTTGGACCTCTCAGTTAGAGGCCTTAATCACTGTAAGTATGACTTTATGCTATTTTGATCTAACTTTCCAACCACTCTGAAGAGAAAGTGTGGTAAGCCTAAGTGTGTGCCAATGTAAGAGGCATAGCAGCTACATGCTTTATTATCTTACAGAGACCCAGTATGACCAAAGATCACAAACAAGCCTTTATTAGTAATGCTAAGTAGAACTTGAAATGTAAGCATCTATTGAATTTCCTTAAGAAAATAATCCTTTTCAAAAATGTACCTGAACTTTGTTATTTTTATTAACATTGTTTTCTTACTCTCAAAAATCTTTTCCTCAGTCATGAACATAAGCAATGAATAACTCATATATTGAAAAATTAATTCAACATGTGAATTGTTAATCTTTATAAACATATCATTAAATTCAAAAAAAAGTCTTTATGTCTCAGCTTAAGTCAATATTTAAAACTAGTAATTAATTATTAATGATTTCAACATTGGCTTCCCATTTCTCATCAGCGAACCGTATTACTGTGTAATTATTTCAGCTATAAACTGAACATTTGTAGACATTATATTCAGCTGAAAACATTTTTAGGGAGCCTAGCAAGGGTGGATTTGTAACGGTATGCAATACTCTTCCCAGGATCCTTATAATTTGTACTGGTTTCCTCCAACTATTACCATTACCTATGGGAAGTTTCTTGTAAATAGAGACAAAATGATTCAAAATTCTCTTCCATGGGTATTCTAACCCTCTGCTATCAAATACTCCCTCTTCCCTCATAAGCACACATTAAAGTACTTCAATCCAGAAAAGTATTGGAACTTTATAACTGACATTTCATAAGCTAAAATGAGCTCTATTTATGAGTTTTCTAATAGAAAATGACTGAGCAAAAAAGAGAAGAGCTAGTAGGGAGGAAAGAAATGAAGAAAGATTTACTTCATGGAATACAAAGTTGAAAGCATAACACAGGTCTCTTGCCTTTGTTTATGACTCATATATTCTAATGTCCTCTTTAAAATTAATAATACATATCTCCCCCCAGTTTATATAAATTTCCTGAATATTTCAAGATATATATTTTTCATTCCTATAACATTAAATTATATAAAAGACTAAGGTGCCATTGTATTTAAAGTGAAAATTAAAAGGTTGCATTGTTTTTTCAAAGTTATATTCTTTAGAATAAAAACTAATTTTAGGTAGTTTATGCCTGGGTATATATTAATTTCTAGGTCTCAAATGATTCTCTCCAGAATTTACCACCTAAAGGTCAAATCTATTTTGATTTATACTCATCAAAGTTGGGTTATTTTATTGAGTACTGGTAGTTACTAATTATATTTGGATGTGAACCAAATGATGCTATTTGTTCATTAAAACTAGAGAAACCATATTTTACTTTGACTGGAAACAACACTTAAATATTATCTCCCACTGTTATCAATGGGAATCCTGAATAGAGTTCAAGGACTGTCTTTGACCCTGGATCTAATCCCAAATCTTTTGAAATTAAGAAGCATCTTAACAATTCACCAAGGATATTACACAAAAATAAATTCATAGATTATCTATCATTAAGACATGCATACATTAAGTACCAGTGGTGGTGGTGGTTATGTACATTGCAATCAGTTCTAAGTCATAGTGACACGTATAGAATTTCCAAGGCTGTAAATCTTTATGGGAGCAGAAAGCCTCATCTTTCCTCCTGCAGAGTGGCTGGTAGATTCAAACTACTGACCTAGCTGTTAACAGCCTGACACATAATCCACTACACTACCACAACTCCTTAAGTACCACTGGCAAGTTAAATATTCTGAAAGGAAAGGAAAGGAAAATGAGAGAGAGAGACAGCAAGGCAGAGACAACAGACACATACACAGAATATGTTTGCATTTGTGTGTGTGTATGCACATGTGTGTATGTTTAGGTAAAAAGTAGTCAAATAGGCAAAGTGACCATATAGCTTAAATCTAAAATGATTCACTCATCTTTTCTAATCTAACAGGAAAGGCCAGAATGAGTACAAGCTTTGAGAATATCTCATATAAACCAAAGACCTTCTTATTATAATTTGCAATTGTCCATGGGTAACTGCACATTCATTTGAATTCCTGAAAGACTGAATCTTGTAAAGAGAACAAGATGGGCCCATATTAAAACTTTTAATGACTTTAGTAAAAAAAAGGTGGAACTTTGCAGCCAGCTGGCTCCATACCGAAAGCCAGGCTGCACAGCTTGAACTTAAAGCTATCTTAACATAATGAATAAGTGCCAATAATTAGCATATGTAGTGTGAACAGGTTTGCTGGCACAAGCAAGTGAAAAACTCCAAGGTAAAGTTATTATTAGGGAGTAATTAGCTCTGTGAAGTAAATGAGTGAAACAATAGCTGCCAGCACTGACAATATGGCTAACATCTGACTATGTGGAAGATAACATTGTAAAGTATTGCTCCCTGAGCTAGAATCTGTTAATAACCATATGTTAGTGTAATTAATGCAGAGTCTTTCTGACCTGTTGTCACATAAGAACAATACTTTCTTGGAAACATTCAAACAGGCAGTCCCACACTCTGGGTAAGAAATAATTGTGAAAGTTGCTTACAAACAACTCTTACATCTTTATATTTTTTTTAAAGAAGAAAAAAAAATCAAGTTAGTGAGTGAAAAACTGAAGGACAGAGAGAGTGAAACCAGGTAAACTCTTTTCTGTCTGACATCCTGCACATTAAGAAGTCAACTGTAATGGAATGGATTCTTCAAGGTGACAGAAAGTCAGCAGATACATGGACAGACCAAAGCAAGGATGGGTAATCATTTTTAATATGAAATTTTGAGTTACATATCAAAGGCATCTCATTTCTCATAGTGAAAACTCACACACACACATGCACACACACACACACCATGGTATCAAAACAATTTTAAGGGTATATTAGAAATGTATCAAAACAATTTTAAGGGTCAATACTGGTAAAGTACCTTTTGTAACTAAATCTAATACTTTCAATTATCTGTTAATGGTAATGGCAAGGAGCCCTGGTGGTGGAATGATTAAGCACTCAGACTGCTATCTGAAAAATTGGAAGTTAGAATCCAGCTGGAGAAAAAGACCTGTCTACTCCTATGGTAGCATAGTGGTTACGAATCGGGCTGCGAACCTTAAGGTCAGCAGTTCGAAACTACCAGCCACTCCGCGGGAGAAAGATGAGGCTTTCTACTCCCGTAAAGATTTACACACTTGGAAACCCTGTACAGGGTCGCTATGGGTCGGAACCGACTCGACGGCACTTAACAACTCCTATAAAGATTCAAAATTAAGCAAACCACTGCTATTGAGTTAATTTTGTCTCATAACAATCCTGATAGGATGGAGAACATCCCTCATTGTGTTTCTAAGGCTGTAATAATTTTTACAGAAAACAGCCACATTTTGCTCTCGATGAGCCACTGGTAGGTTTGAACCACAGCTCTTTTGTCTAGCAACTGAGCATTTAACCATAGCATCCTAGAAAACCTTATGAGGAGAATCTACTCTGTCACATGGAATTCCTATGAGTCAGCACTATCACTTGATGGCAACTTACAACAACAATCGTAATACTATCTTGGGCAAACTATGATCATTGGGGTCCTGGTGTAGCACTGCAGTATAAGCACTGGACTGTTAGTCACAAGGTCAGTTGTTCAAACCCCCCAGCCATTCCACACAAACTCTATATAATGGCACTTCACAACACCAACAACTATGGCCACCAAATATAGGTTAAATGTCACTTTTGGATTCTCATTGATCCCAACTAAAATACTCTAATGGAAGGGAGAAAGAGATAATATAATTTGATTTCTAAAAGGCACTTTTAGATAACATTATATTGAACTACATAACCTTTTCCATTAACTACTTAATAGTAATTAACCTTTCCCTTACATTTACTCTTTTTCTCTTCCACTTCTTCCATGTTCTTCCACTCTTCTTCTAATGTTTTGCATTTTTATATAGATTTTTTTGATCATTTATAAAGTGTTTCCATATACAATATTTCACAAGACTCATCTTTACCTACAAAATTCACTAATGATTATCTTTCTATCACTGGTGATAAGACTGTCAGTACTATTTATTTCACCTGAATTTAATATGTAAAGAGTTGAAAAGTGGTCATTAGGGATACAAAGTGTGCCAAATTAAGTCTTCTCTCTTATTGTCAATTATGCATATTTTCCCTAACAATTTACAAGAACATTCATGGAGTCCCGCCTTTCAGTCGTTAAATGTGCCAAACCCTGTTAAATATTTGTTTCCAACAATTGGAATGATTGTACAAAAACAAGAAAAGGATAGTTTACAATGATGCCTAACAAAGTTAACCACTTGCAAGACTTAATAATCCAACTGACAAAAATCTCACATCTGCATTCTCCTTGATGGTAATAAAATAGCTATACTTAGCTTTGAGGAATACACACATATAGCTAAACATGAAAACGTAAGAAGTCAAACAGTATTGCTACAAAATCATAGAAATCCTTATTAAATAAAAATATCAAAATATGAATTTTTTTTTTACATAACTTCCATCTAGGTCTGTACACTTCCGCAGGCCATGATTCCCATTTCTCTAACCCCTCCCTGAAGAGTTTTGCACTCTTTGATTTATGATTTACAGAATTCTTGGCATCCTCCAGGGAATCCAATCATTCCTTTTAAATGTTCTTTGTGTTTAGGGAACAAAGAGAGGTCTGAAGGGGCAAAATCACAGCCGTATGGTAGATTTTCTTTAAAAAATCTCATATGACAGTCCTTGTTACCATCTAAGAATGAACAGGTGCATTGTCACGATAAATAAATTCCTCTATGCAAAGTTCCTGGATTTTTTCTTACCAATGCAGTTTTAAATTGTCTTAAAATTTCTTCATTGTAAGCCCCCATGATCACTCTATGTTCTTTGATAAAACCATATCATGATTAGCCTTTGGGTTCCCTCAAAGTAGTTGCCTTAACCCTCTGAGATGGTATCTCTACCTTGAATTTTACTGGCCCAGCATATTCTCCTGGACGGCACTGTTTTGAATTGACCTTGATCTCTGAGTTGGATTTCTAAATCTAAGAATCATCCCTGGTTAGGATGTATTCCATAAAATCAAGTTCATTGGCTTTGATTTTGCTTATAAGTCTGAATGAATCAAGGATCAGTTCTTTGAGCTAGATGATTTTCACCCAATATTGCTGGCATTCATCCAACCGAAAACATGCTGAAGCCAAGATGTTCACTTACAATTGAAAACATGGAACCATGTAAGATTCCAATGTCAAATTAATGTAATTAATTAATGTCGAATTAATGGTAATGCTATGGTTTTCTTCCACCAATATCTGGGCTTCAGGTTAGTTTCTTCATTCATTGATGCTGACAGTCTTCCCATTCTTGGCTTTGAGGTGTTCCTGATCTTCCTGAAACACTTGATCTGTTTAAAACTGTCATTTTATATTGGGCAGCATTCCTGTAAACTTGCTGCAAAGCTTCAATGATGTGGGAATATGTATGCTTGGATTTCATTTTAAAAAAATGATGTTAACTCTGACCTCAACATCATTTTTCTCCATGGCACATAAAGTATTATTTTTCTTAAGCCACCTTGATGATATTAAGACAAGTGTACTAGTGAGAGAACTTTTCTACAGCCTTCCACTGATCATAGAGACAGATTTAAACATATTTTGTTTGGAATAAACCCATATATGCATGCACTGGAACACTTGTAGTGATACTTTTTGTCTTGCCCGCAAATGAAACGGACCCTTAGGCGGCAATATTTTTTAATTGCCCTCATACTGGTGTGGCATTGTGGATTAATATGTTGGACTGCAAGATTATTTGAACCACAACATTGGTGGTTCAAACTCACCAGGTGCTCCTTGGAAACCCTATACAGGATTGCTATGGGTCGGCAACAACTCAACAGCACTTATGAATAACAACAACATGCACATACACACAGACACTATGCACATATGGCTTACCAAGAAAGCAAATAGAAGGCATTCAAAGCATTTCTCATGTCTACATATTTGTATGTGGTGCTGTAGAATAAGCACTTGACAGAAAGGTTGGTTTGAATCGTAAGGTTAGCAGTTCAAACTCACCAGCTGCTCCTCAGAAAACTATACAGCATGGCTATGAGACAGAACCGACTTAATGGACCTTAACAGTAACAACAAACAATTATTAGTCAAATTTCAACAATATTCTTTAATAAAGTAGAAAAACTAATGTCCATTATATATACCAGACTTACCTATTCTGAACTAGAATAGAAAAATGTCCCAGATAGCTAAAGTATTACTGTAGATGAAAAACAAAGTGGGAAACCTCATATTTTTCCACCTCAGAACCTACTACACAGTCAAAGTAGTCAAAATAGCCTGCTCCTGCTATAGTGAAAGGCGCTTAGACTAATGGAACAGAATTAAGGCTCTAAAAACAAATCTACCCAGCTGTATGTGGTTCATCCTCAACAAAGGGCTGGAGCCCATTAAATGGAGAAGAGATAATCTCCTTAACAACTGGTGCTACCAAAACCGGATCATCATTTGCAGAAAAAGAAAACAGGACCCATACTTCACACCATACCAAAAATGAACTCAAGATGGATCAAAAACATAAATCTTAAACCTAAAACTATAAAGTTTCTGAAAGAAATGCTAGAGATATGGCTAAGGGCTAATCTATGACACAAACAATCAAACATAATTAAAAATACATAAACAGAAGAAACTGGTAGTGGTGGCTGTGTTCTGTGGAGTCCGTTTCAACTTCCAGAGATCGTGTATAGGGTTTCATGGCTGGAAATCTTTATGGGAGAAGAAAGCCTCATCATTCTCTCATGGAGTTATTGGTAGTTTTGAACTTCTGACTTTGAGCTCAACTTGTAACCCACAATGCTACTTTAAACTAGATAACTAAGGACCTCCTAAAAATTAAATATTTATGATCATCAAATATTTCACTAAAGGAGTATAAAGGGAGCCTAAAGACTGGGGGAAAATTGCAATGACTTATCTGAGAAGCATCTATTCTATACAATTTAAAGAAAACTCCAACACCTGAGTAACAAAAAGAAAACAATCCAATTTGAGAAACAGGCAAAGAATACGAGCATACACTTCCCCAAGAAGGCATTTAGATGATCAACAAAACATGAAGAACTCATCATGGCCATTGGCCATTAAAAAGATACAAATCAAAACTTCAATGAGAAATAATCCCTGAAAAATGGCACCATTCAAAAACAAACAAAAAACACAGCAAGTGCAGGTGAGATTTGAATTCTTATACATTGTTGATAGAATTGTAAAATGGTACAACCACGATGGAAATGGTAAGGCACTTCCTTAAAAGTTAGAAATAGAAGCATGGTACAATTCAGCAAGTACACTCCTAGGTATACACCCTAGAGAAATAAGAGCTGCAAAATAAATAGACATATGCATACCCATGTTCATTGCAGAATCATTCACAATAGCAAAAATGATGGACGTCACCCAAGTGTCCATCAATAAATGAATAGGTAAACAAATACTTGTATATATATATGGTAGTGGTGGTATGCTGTGGAGTCGGTTCTGACTCATATCAACCCCGCATATTGTTTCCAAGTCTGTAAATCTTTACGGGAACAGAAAGCTTCATCTTTCTCCCATGGAACCACTGGTAGTTTTGAACAGCTGACATTGAGATTAGGAGCCCAATTCGTAACCACTATGCTACTGGAGTTGTTGTTGTTGTTGTTAAGTGCCTTCGAGTCGGAGCCGACCCATAGCGACCCTGTACAGGGTTTCCGAGGGTGTAAATCCTTACGGGAGTAGAAAGCCTCATCTTTCTCCCGCGGAGCGGCTGGTAGTTTCGAACCGCTGACCTTAAGGTTCGCAGCCCGATTCGTAACCACTACGCTACCAGAGCTCCTTACGCTACTGGAGTACTAAGCAATAATAAGTAATATATTTATGAAATATCTTAAAACATGGAAGAATCTGAAGGACATTATGCTGAGTGATACAAGATTTACAAAGATACATACTGTATAAGAACACTATTATAAAAAGCCAAGAAAAAATGTAGACACGAAAAGAAACATTGATAATTACCAGGGATGTGAGGAGGAAGGAGTAAGAATAACTAAGTAAATAGTAAACACATTTAAGTCTGATTACACAATATGAGGGAAGCCAACACAACAATTAGCAAGGTTAAGGAAGTCACTGACAAGTTAAAGGACAATTAGGGTAAATTCTATAACATATGCAATCCTGCAACAACAATAATAACAACCAATAATTTTTAAATGGATACATAAGTAGATAAGTATGCTAAAGAGATGTGGGAGATCAAATGAAACTACACTTACATGCATATATAGACACGGTGGATTTTTCTACATTACATATTTATATGTGTTACATGTATATTCATATAAATAAAAGAGCACATCATGGACACAGCTTTTGAAACTTCTCAGACATAACCAAACACTTAGTGGGACTGAGCTACTGGCCTTGAAGGCTAAGGACCATAGTCTCAGGGGACATCTACATCAACAGGAAGAATATAGCACATAAGGACAATGTCCACATCCTAATTTGGTGAGGAGGCAGTATCTAGGGCCTTAAAAACTTCTAATATAAAACTACTGGTCTCTTCTGCCTGATGCAAAAGAGTGAAAAAAAACGAATGACTCCAGGAAGAAATTAATCTAAATTAGTCAAATGGAGCATATGAACCACAGTCTCTCTGACCTGAGACCAGAAGAACTAGATGGTACCCAGTTAATATTAACCATTCTGACTAGGAACACAGTAGAAGGTCCCGGTTAGAACGGGAGAAAACTACAGAACAAAAGTCAGATTCATGAAATATACCCAGATTGACTAGTGTGATGGAGCCTGAAGGAACACTGTGATTATTGCCTTATGTTACACTTCTACCATGGAATGGATGCTACTCTCAAAGGCCACCTCTCAGCCAAATAAGGGGGCCTAAAAGTAAACAATAACACCTGTGAGGAATCCGCTTCTTAGAAAAATAAACTATATTAGACCAAAAGGGCAATGTTTGTCCAAAAACAAAGATGATAAGGAAGGGAGGAGGAAATCAGACAAATGGAAATGAAGAGTCCGGGAGGGTGGGAGGGGAATGGTGAGAGCGTCAGCACGTTGTGGAAGACTACAGCCAATAACAAGGAATAATGTGTGTGTCAATTATTCAATGAAAAACTAATTTGCTGTGTAAACTTTCACCTACTACACAATAAAATGTGTTTTAAAAAAAATAACTACTAATGATGTGCAATATGGGTTTTAGGATATTTTCATGATTATGAATCATTTCATCCAATATCATCTTAAAATTGTATACTGTAAATATAAAAGACGTAACTTAAACATTTCTTTCTTCTTTTTTTGGCTGAATTTAACTTAAATGGGCTATTCCAACTGTTCTAAATAAGCTTCTGAAATAGTCATAAAGAAGAAACACCCATTAATAAATAAGCATTCATAAACTATAAGACAGCATGTGGTTACATTCATCAATTCTTGCAAAAAGTTTGATAACTTTCAAACCTCTGCAGTATTAAATCTTGATAATAAAAAGACAAGGTTTAGATTTAATGGAAGCTTGTTAGTAACTTTTTTCACCGTTTTTAGAGGGGTAGGTTTCTTTAGCAACGTTTAATACTTCACAGACTAAAGTGGCCAAGTAAAAGAGTGCTGCGTGTTTGAGATCTCACACATTCATCTTCTCACTAAACATCTGTTTAAGGCCTGTGTGATCTACCTGTCAGCACCAGTGATCCATAAAGTGTTTGAACCTGCTGTCACAAACCTCTGAGCTGGTTTGATCAGAGGCTTTGTGCACACTAATCACACCCTTTATCTTTCTAGTGTTAGAGGGGAAAACACACACACACAGCCAGGCTGTCTTCTCAACCTGACTGTAATTAATCTTTCTGAGGGAGAACCTGCCTGGTTTGAAAAGGAAAGATCTGATGGGCTGCTGTTCTTTTTGTATAAAGGCCTTATTTTCCTACCAGGCATCTTTATACTTGGGTGGTACCCTTTACAAACTACCTTAACTGTGGCTCAGTGACAGTGAAACAACCTTCAAGATCACCTTATGAATGAATCTGTTGGTAACTTTACACGTAAGAAAAGAAACCAATAAAAGGGAGTTCTACAGGAGCTTGTTTAAATGATTCCCTCTTTCTAACTGCATGCAGGAATAAAGGAGCCAGAATACCAACCAGACCCCTTTTCATGTTCCTTGTCAGCTTCTCTTTCCACTGATAATCCCACTGCTGATTTTCTCTTGCTCAGTTGCACATAAATGTATCAAGAGCTGCAGGAGCTCCTAGAAAGGGAACATTTAACATCTTTTTTTTTTTTTTTTTTTAACTGTTTAAAGTAATGCTTTATGCATCTTGCCTCTTGCCACTATTTGCTTTTTATTGCTTTAAGTGAGATTAATGTCATGGTTGAAACAACTTGGAATAGGACTGATATTCAAAATGTAATGGCCCATCCCAAGGGACAGAATCCCTTGTGTAACAATTTAAAAACAATTTGGAATATAGTAAACAAAATGCAAAGCCGAAAACAACAAGAAAACAACTATAAGAGTCAGCCATTAAAGTAGATAAAGGTAAACACATCACAGTCATCAGATGGCTTTTTTCCCATTTGCCTTGGTACAAAATAATATTTAGTACTTTTGCACAATATTGAAACTAAAGACCAAATGCTTTTAGGATGCACATAAATCCCACAAATAAGATACTTAGTCATCTGCTTTAAAAATCCTATCTAGTTGTAGGATTGGGTAGCACTGACTTATTTAAGATGCAAATACTCCTAACACATGGTTTCATGAAGTTTACAACAAAAATCCTACCAGTAATAAAATATTAGAAAGTTTTATGGTACTCCTAGATGAGTGAAGACAAGTAAAATATGGAATGACAAATTATTCTGAATAAAGTTAAATAAGGACTAAACTTTTAAATTAAAACATACAAAGTCATTATAAAGACATTCAAATAAATGGTACCAATATTCTACTTTTTGTGGAAAATTCTCTATTTTAAAACCTCACAGCACTGACAATTTGAATTTTTATATTTAAGAAAGTGTTATACTAGCAATTTTATGTAAACTAAAACTTAATTATCTGTGATGGTAGAATAATTTAGGCCTAATTCAATGTTTTGTTAAACATAGTTTAGAATCATCACAAATTTGGATGGAGGATATAACAACTATATTGACACTTATATCTGCATGATGTACAAATAATATGATTACAAATTGTACTTCAGGCTCTATATCCATGCTTAACATCATGTATTAGAAGACATTTTAACTTAGCTCACGTTTGAACACATTTTTTATTATGTCCTGTACACCAGATTTATAATGCAATTATGAAATTAGATGTTGAATCATTAGCCTGTGTGGGCTAATTATTAACTGATTTAAATTTCATTTTAGTGAAGGTATCACTTTAGCCCTCAGCATACATTCTTCTTGACCCTAATGAAAAGTCTTAGAAATCTTGGTTGATGAAGAGATTAGATTTATTTTGTTTTTCAAGCAACCCTTGGCATCTACTATGTTGTTCTTGTTGCTGTGTGTTTTAGGTAATTCCAAGTCATAACAACCTTATAAAATCTGCTGCCATCAAGTCAGTTCTGATTCACAGCAACCCTACAGTACAGAGAAGAACGGCTCCTTAAGGTTTTTGAGATTGTAGATTGCTATAGGAGCAAACAGCCTCATCTTTCTCCCATAGAGTGGTTGGTGGGTTTGAATTGTCAACTTTGCAGTTAGTAGCCCATTGCTTAAACTACTGTGCCACCAGGGCTCCTTTGTTGTTAAGTGCCATCAAGTCAATTCCAACGAATAGTAACCCTAAATAGGGCCTTATACGTGGCTGTTGCATTGGAAGAATGGACCTTGAAGTTAGCAATCCAGTGCTTATCCTACAATGTCACACTCTAGCAATCTGCCCTACAGAATTTCCTAGGTTGAAATCTTTACAGAAGCAGATCACTGGGTATTTTCTCTTGCAGAATATCTCAGTGAGTATCCAACTTATAGGAATGAATTTTTTAGATTGTTTCTGAACTAAAGAAAATTACAGAAATCCTTATTTGTTGGGCCATTTAGTCTTGGACATGATGTGAACAGATCTGGGTTAGGAAAGCAGAACCGTGAAACTTTGCATCCTGATTCAGACCAGGGTCTCTACACAGGAGATAGAGGGGAAACAAACAAAGAACAATGCTTATATGCCTCAATTAGAATATTGTTTTGAAATTTCAGTTTGTAGTATCATTTCACTCACTTAGACTGAATATTAGCTTTGCATTTCTTTTTTAAACGTAAAATTAAAGCCTAAAATTCAATTAAACATTTCTCTAGTTATTTTAAGACTACATTTTTCTTTCAAGAACTTTTTTATATGTAATAAGACTAGTGTTTCAAATTAGACAACTCTTTCCTTGTTCTTGAAAAAGTGACTAAAGAACTTAGTTGTATTTATGGTATATACATAAATCTGAAAATGTTGCTGATTGTAAAAATTCCATAACTGATAAGACCATTAATGAATTTTAGAGCTAGAAATAGCCTCTTACAGATGAGGAAGCTGAGGAGCTTTAATTACTTTCAATTGATACCTCTACTGAACAATAAACATGTTTCTCAGAAGATCCTCAGATGCATGTTATAGTAATACACAGATAATTGCTATTTAGATTTTCCTTTCAGCAAGAGAAGGTTTTGAAAAATGCTTAAATAAATATAATATGAAGTGGAAAGTACTGGCCCTACGAAAAGAGTGTAGAATATGAAATGTTTTAGGAGTTCAGAACTGTTTGTTCAAAGATACTTTAACTTATTATTTCTAAAGACTACAAGATACTTGTACATCTTGTAATCATTAGAAATAATGTAGTAAAGGGGTATTTTCTATGTTCTAGAAATGAGGAGTATGAGTATATCACTCAGGGCATATTGCTATTGAGTGGTAGAGCAGTTCTACCTGACTGAGATGCTGTCTTTTACTACATCACTCACTGGCTATAACCATGTCAGAATAATGCCAATCTAGCTATAGCTAACACTGTAGCTAACTCAGTAAAAGCTTAGTCAATCAAGATGGTCTGTTCTAAAATTTGACTGGATTCATCAAATATTTTGGCATCATATTAGACACAGCCCAAAAGTGATATATAATTCTCTATCCAGATGGTCAGGAGTCTAGTGTATACTGATAATAATGAAAAATATGTAAACATGGTATTTTAAAATTTCTTAATGATGAAGGCAATTTGTACAGATCTCATGAGCTGAACTAACATAGATTAGGTACAAATGGCCCTTAGGCTATGTCCACATGCTCAGCAATAGAGTAATAAGAGTTTTTATTGATTGTAACTTAGGGTAAAACATGCAGCCAGAGTGTACCTGGAGAAAACATACAATTCTAATAACCATCATTCATCAGGAGCTTTATACATGTTAGTATTATTACCTAGAATTTACAGATAAACATGCTGGAACTTGGAGAGATTAAATAACTTTCTAAGTCTATGTAACTATTAAGAGGTGGGGTCATGATTTAAGCAAAGTTTTCTGAAGCCAAGTTCTGACTCCTAATGACTGTATCAATCAATGATAATGCTGTGTCTTTACAAATCACAGCAACACCAAAAAATAACAACTGTCTGACCAAGGAGCTCTGGTAGCGTAGTGGTTATGAATCAGGCTGTGAACTTCAGGGATAGCAATTCGAAACTACCAGCTGTTCCATGGGAGAAAGATGAGGCTTTCTATTCCCATAAAGATTTACAGCATTGGAAACCCTGTACAGGGTTGCTATGAGTCGGAACCAACTCCACGGCACATAACAACAACAACAATGCAGTCTGACCAAAAGTTAAAATGTAAATCTATCTGGAATGGTAAAGCATATTGACAATGCGCCTAGGAATAATGTATAATTCTTCTCCCTATTCATTCATTTAGATCAATACTTTTCAAAGGCATAAGATACCTAATAGTCAAAATGATTGAAGTTCAATATATAAACAATACATGTGGTGGGTTGACTTGGAAGCCCTGGTGGCACTGCAGTTAAATACTTGTGGCAAGTTTGGCAGTTGGAACCCACCATCTGCTCTGCAGGAGAAAAACGTGACTTTCTTCTTCAGTAATGATTAAATCCATTGTGAGTTGGAATCGACTCCCACAGGAATGGGTTATTTTAAATCAAATCTCTCAAAAAGATATGTCGAAGTTTGAACCCCGGCTCCCTCCATATCTAAGGTTGTGATCTCATTAGCTAATACTGTATAGTTTTTGT
The DNA here is from genome assembly GCF_000296735.1 of Chrysochloris asiatica. Taxonomy (NCBI): domain Eukaryota; kingdom Metazoa; phylum Chordata; class Mammalia; order Afrosoricida; family Chrysochloridae; genus Chrysochloris; species Chrysochloris asiatica. Next base: position 3,535,120 of record NW_006408616.1, read on the forward strand.
GGCTTTAATTAAGTAAAGGGTCTCAAGATGAGATCGTTGTGGATTTAGGGTCGATTTTAAACCCAAGGTCGATAAAGGGGAGAGAGACCTGATACACAGAAAAAAAGAAAATATGAACACAGAGGCAGAAAAGGAGAGAGGCATTGTATGACTTCTTCCTCAGAGCCTCAAGAAGGAACCAACCTAGCCAACACCTTGATTTCAGACTTTTGGCCTCCAGAACTATGAGATTTCTGTTGTTTAAAGTCACCACCTTTGTACTAATTTGATATAACAGCCATTGTTGTTGTTAAGTGCCGTTGAGTCTGTTTCAATTCAAGCGACTCTGTATAGAGTTTTCAGCGGGGCAGCTGTTGACTTTGAACCACCAACTTTAAATTTAGCAATCTAGTGCTTATCCTACAGCACCATACCAGGATTTCATAATAGCCAAGGTGTTGGTGCTGTTAAGTGCTACTGAGTCAGTTTTGACTCATAGGGACCTTATATAGGGTTTCCAAGGAGCAGCTGGTGGGTTTGAACCACCAATCGTGTGATTAGCAGTCCAGTGCTTATCCTACAGTGCCATACAAGGACACAACAGCTATAGGAACCAAAAAACAGCAGTACTAAAACAAGGCAATGAAAATTTTACTCTCCCAATATATGGTATGTACATTTCTTGGAGTTGTGGATGATTTAGACTCTAACATCTTTAATTCAGCTCCAGAGGATTCGTAAGATGTTGATTCTATCTCAATGATCTGAGTTATTTATTTCTGTGGCAATTTATACTTACCCATTAAGCTTTATATTCTATTAATAGAATTAGACGCACATAGGTCATAGATGTGCATGTATTTTTGTTATATGGTGTCTTAGTTATTATTCTCTGTCAGTTTAGAAGACTAGAAGTCCAAATTCAGAGTTCTGGCTCTGGGGAAATGTCCTTGTCTACTTTCAGCATCTATAGAAACAACATTCCTTAGAAATCTAAGTGTCGTGACATCAATCATTTCCTGACTCTAGGAGTTTCACAGTGCAAGGACCCCAGGTCTTCTAACTGTGACAGTGGATCTCTCTTTCTATGCTAACTTCTCTCTCCTTTGATAGCTACATACAGACTGACTCAAGATACAACCTAACCCTGTTGAGTGCATTTGGCCTCATGAATAACATAAAAGTGAGGATTTACAACACATAGGATGATTACATTAGATCAGAGTTGATCACATCAGATCACACCATAGGGTGATTGTATCATATTAGATTTCATCATGGTTATGATAACTACATCTTAACTGCTAACCCACTGAGAATCCTGTCATAGCCTAGTTGATACAAAATGACAACTATCACATATGGGATGATAATGTCTATTTTATTCCATGACTTGCCTTCTTAAACATAGTATTAGCCAGGTATCTTGTTGCCACATTTGCGTTGCCTTACTCATTTTCACTTCTGCATAATATTCCAATTGTAAATGCATCAAGTGAATTTATCTTCTAGATACCTTTCTAAACTACACTATGAAGACAATGGCAATAGATTAATTTTTATACCATAAGCTACCATCCAATTTTGAAATATGTAAGGTAATTTTTTTGACAGTATGTACAGTTAGGTTCTACTTTTTATATCAGTCTGCTTTTCTTTGAGATAATCTGTAAATAATTTAATATATTATATAAGATTTATATTTGATTTCATATACATACAAATGCAGAAAAATATTAATGAAAAATTATATACAAATATCTGTTTTTCAAGAGAATAAGTTAATTCAACTTTTTAAAAAATGTTCACTTAAATTTTAAAGTGCTTTTTATTTTAAAAATATTATTTATAAAATTTTAATCAAATAGCTATGTATAATGCATCTCGTTATGGTATCCGTAAACTTACTTGTTCTGTAATTTATACCTAAGGACGAGTCTCTTTAATTTTACAAAACCTAATTAGTTATATAAGATGTAGTGAATTTTAACATAGAAAAATTTAATATTTAAAGTTACGTACAATGCTAAAACCTACTATGCCTAATTAATTTGTATAATATTTTAGATCAGTAACATTTAAAAGGTCTGAGAGGAGTTATATACTTACTTCTACTCTGTAGAAATCCCATAATTACTCTAAGTACCTTAACAACTTTTATGACCAATAAGAACATCAGTAGTTATCTACTAAATACAGCTATACCAGGTTATTGGACACAGCTGGAGGCAAGATGCCAGTTGTGATGAAGCAACCAACTGCTCCCATATGCTCCTTCTAAAGAATGAATTCTTTAAAGAAATATTGGTGGTAATACATGTAGCAACTACGTAACGAGTCAAATAAATGGTGTTCAAAGGAAAGAGCAACTTTTCCAAAGAAATGCTAACAAAGGATAGTTAACAATTTAGACAACAATTAAAGAACTTTTATCTCATTATTTATCATACAAATATGATTGTTAATAATAATAGATCTTAGGAAATTTGGACTTAGCTAAAAATTTGCTGGTCTGCAGAGAGCTGATAAAATGCTTCTAACCAAAAACTGATTTAAATTTTTACACAGATGAGTCTAGTATTTCCCTTATATCTACCAAAATTTGAAATCTAAAGGTCCAATTGTTATTGTTAAGAGCCATCAACTTGGTTCCAATTCGAAATGATCCTGTATAGGGTTACTGAGGAGTCGCTGATGAATTTGAACCATTGACCTTGCAGTTCAATGCGACCTTGCTGTCTAGTGCTTTATCCCTCTGTGCTACACCAGTACTGCTAAAAGGTACGAAAGCATCTTTAAATTATGCATCACACAAATGATATGTGATTGATGATAAAAACAAAATCAAATTTTGGTAACTCATATGATTTCGCTTACTTACATACATCTGAATAGTTTGAAGATGAAAAAGTTGGCTAATTACTAAAGGTCAGAGATGTAAGTCATCTAAAACCCTGAAAGGCAGCATTCATTGTCATTAACAAAACAAAAGGAAAACAGAAAGAACCCTGAAACAGCTGATGGCTTTGTGTGCTAACACTATTGCCCATTGTTTTTAAAGACATATCTATTACTTGATCTGTATGTAAACTTATATGTATGCCACAAATTAAAGCTCATTAAACAAGTTGTTAAATAAAATTATAATTCTACTCTATCTGCTCTGCTCTAAGTGGAAAGGAAAAAAAAAAAAACACTTTTCCAGGAAGCTGACTACTCAAATTTGAATTTAAAAGTAAGGAAGTGTAGTTAAGTGCCATTGAGTTGTTCCAGGCCCTAGACACCCTGTATAGGGTTTCCAAGGAGCAGCTTGTGAACTTGAACTGCCAACCATGCAGTTCAAAGCAACTTTGCAGTCCAGCACATTAACCCACAGTGCCACACAGATTATTACTACCACCATATGTGCTGTAGTGTTCTGAAAATTGTAAAATTTCTAACCTCCAGACAAAGAAGCTGAAAACTGATGATATTACATGACTTGCCCCTAGTTATACAATTAGAAACAGTACGCAGTTCCAATAAGATAGTAGTTAATGACTACTAAATGGCAGGTCAATGGTTCAAACTCACCAAGTACTCTAATGGAGAAAGATGAGGCAGTCTTGCTTCAGTAAAGATTTACAGCCTCGGAAACCCTATGAGACAGTTCTACTGTCTGATAGACTCACTACAAGTCGGAGTTGTAGTCGACTTCAGGGAAGTGGGTTGATGTATGCATAGCCAATGTAGACTTACAAGGACAAAATCATCACTTGACTTTCCAGTCCTTTCCCTATGTGCCCTTTCCATACACTCCTATTTAAAAATGGGTCTACCACCCATACACAAAGAAATGCCTCTGCATCCTAAGGTTTACCCTTCCAAGACTTTTGGATTCTCTACTGCATTTTTCTCTCATGCTTCATATCAATTTATTTTGAGTCTTTGAAAATTGAATTACCTATGTTACTGCCTCAGCTTGCTCTCATAATAATAATAATAATAATAATGAAAACTATATTATTGTCTTTTTTTAGGATTCTAAGAATTTTGGTAATGTTCAAGTACTGTTTAAAAGGTATTTAAGATATCCTCGTTAGTGCTGAGATCAAATATCTAAACTACCTCACTTGTTTTATATTTTACATAAAGACATACAAGATTCTAACTGGATTTTAAAGGGCCAAAAAAATTGCAACTATGTTAGTCGTATAAATTGTAATGAGATGTAACTTTATGAATTAAAATGTCTAGAAAATATAGTATACATGTCATTATTTTTAGTTAGTTCTCAACCTTGATTTTTTTCCTTTCTGAATCAGTAATTACCTACCAATGACAATCATTTGTGTTCTTTGTGTTCTTAATTAATTACTGCTCTCTCACTTTGAGAAAGCTATTAAATAGTGAACAGAATAAAGGCCTGTAGCATTTCTTACCATCATGTTTATTAAGACCAGCTCAGGACCACATAAGGGAAGAATTACATTTCCTATGCAAGCAGGTGGGTATCTAGGATTGTAAAATGAGAGCTTCAATGAATGAGTCCCTATGAGTAGGAGCAGATCATTATAACATATGATGTGGGCAGACATCCCACTGACATTTAGAACAGCTTAACACAGCCAGAACGGAATAAAACTTAATAGTGGTCAAGGTGGAGAGAGAAGGGACTCGTAGTAATGAAATAAGTGAGGCACATCCTGAGGTTGTTTTCTGTTTCTTCTTTAACTGACAGCAATATTGTAAGGAGAAACATAGTAGAACTATATTCCAGTTATCTGAATACCTGATGGCACGGGGGAAAATGTCAACCTAATGTCTTATGTCTTTCCTTGATGATTTTTTTTTTTCTTTTGTGATTTTATTAGATAGCTTCTAATGTTTGCCCAGTGCCAAAGTGTTTATTCTTAAAGCAAAAGATTAAAATTTTGTAAACATACCATTAACCAAAACAAATAAGCCAAAGACTGTCCAATGAATTCTGACTCATAGTAACCCTATTGTTGTTGTTAAGTGCCTTCCCATTAATTCCGACTCCTGGTGACCCCTGTTTAGAGTTTTCAAGGCTTTAAATCTTTGTGGGAGCTGAAAGGCTCATCTTTTTCCCCTGGAGCAACTGGTGGGCTCGAATCACAGACTCTGTGGTTTGCAATCCAGTGTTTACTGTATGGAGCCAAATAGGACAAAGAAATACTGCTCCATAGGATTTCTGAAACTGTTGCATCTTTCTCCCAACAGGGGCTGCTGGGTTTGCACTGCTGGCCTTGTAATTAAAAGTACAACGTTTAACCCAATGAACCTCCAGGGGTCCTCAAACATATCATTGTTGTTGTTTTTGCTAAGTGCCATCCAATCAGGTCTGACTGACTCATAGAGACCCTGTGTAGGATTTCCAA
>NW_006408616.1:3540762-3551566 GCF_000296735.1 Chrysochloris asiatica
TATCATAAAGGTATGTATAATAAAATATATGCATTATAAAAGCATCATAAATATACATGTATGGAGAAAAGATTTCACATAGAAAATAGCATCAAAGTTTAGGTATATTGCTACTTTTCAATGCTAGTAAAAGTACTCAGAAGGGTAAAAAAATGAAGTGAGGTAGTCCTTCTATGATATATACATTACTTGAGCTTTCTTTCTAAAATATTCTCAGTGAAAATAAATTTTTAAAAAATCAGGAATCATTCCTTCTAAAAGGCATTCCACTTTCATCCTGAGGCTGCAAAACCCTTAAAGATAAGGACTGAATTTCCTTTCCTAATCTTTACATCAAGAAAAAGGAATTGAACATCTTAAGGCCCATATTTTTATGGACTTGGCAGAATTAGATCATGGGAGGTTAATCTAAACTGAACTTGGATGGTGGCAATAGATAATATTTTCACAAACCAGGAGTAATCCCTTCATGTTTTCCTGTGAAAAATCAGATAATTGCATTTTTTCTATGTCTCTCCGTGTTCATTTTCCAGGTATTATGTCACTGCACATTGTTGCTGTGTGCAGTAGAGCTGATTCTGACACACGGTGGCCCTGATAGGACAAACTGGAACTTCCTCATAGGGATTCTTAACCTGTAATAGTTACAGGAGCAGACTGCCAGGATATCTATCTTGTGGAACTGCTGGGTAGAGTAGAAACGCTGACCTTTCCCTAAAACATCAAACTTAGGGTTAATCTTAGAAGCCTATTTGTTTTTTCTTATTTCTTTCCTATTTTCTCTGACCAACTCTCAAAATGAAGAAAATTACTCAAATCTTTTAAAATGTTAAAAGAAGGAAAACAGAACAAAACAAACAAAAAGGAAAAGACTGAAGAAAAATGACTATTGCATGAAGATATATGGAGACGGTGGGTTAAAGGGAAAAATTTAATTCTATCTGGCTCAGAATATGGCACTAAAAACCTTATCAAAGAGCTCTCTCATTTTAGATAAAGTAGGAAGTTGTTGTTGTTGTTAGGTGCCATCGAGTCAGTACCAACTCATAGTGACCCTATGTACAACAGAACAAAACACTGCCCGGTCCTGAGCCAACCTCACAATTGTTGCCATGTTTGAGCCCATTGATGCGCCACTTTGCCAATCCATCTCGTTGAGGGTCTTCCTCTTTTTGTCTGACCCTCCACCTTACCAAACATGATATCCTTCTCCAGTGACTGGTCTCTCTCTCCTGACAATATGTCCGAAGTATGAGAGAAGAAGTTTGTCTATCTTGGCCTCCAAGGGGCACTCTGGCTGTACTTCTTCCAACACAGATCTGTTGGTTCTTTTGGCAGCCCATGGCACTTTCAATATTCTCCTCCAACACCATAACTCAAAAGCATCAATTCTTCTACAGTCTTCCTTATTCACTATCCAGCTTTCGCATGCATATGAGGTTATTGAAAATACCATGGCTTGGGTCAGGTGCACCTTAATCCTCAAGCTGACATCTTTGCTCTTCAACACTTTAAAAGGTCTTCTGCAGTATATTTGCTCAATGCAATAAGTCATTTTGTTCCCTGACTACTGCTTCCGCGAGTGTTGATAGTTGATCCAAGAAGAATGAAGTCCTTGACAACTTCAATCTTTTCTCCATTGATAAGAATGCTGTTTATTGATCCAATGGTGAGGATTTTTGTTTTCTTTACATTGAGATGCAATCCATACTAAACACTGTGCTCTTTGATCTTCATCAGTAAGTATTTTAAGTCCTCTTGGCTTTCAGCAAGCAAGGTTGCATCATCTGCATATCACAGGTTGTTAATGAGTCTTCCTCCAATCCTGATGCCACTTTTTTCTTCATATAGCCCAGCTTCTCAGATTATTTGCTCAGCATACAGGCTTGAGTGAGTATGGTGAAAGAACACAACCCTGTCGCACACCTTTCTTTATTTTAAACCATTCCGTGTTCCCATGTTCTATTCCAACAACTGCCTCTTGGTCCATATACAGATTCCTCAAGAGCACAATTAAGTGTTCAGGAATACTCACACTTCACAATGTTATCCATAGCTTGTCATGATCCACACAATTGAAAGCCTTTGCAAAGTCAATAAAGCACAGGTAAATGTCTTTCTGGTATTCTCTGATCCATCAAACACCAGCAATGATATCCCTTATTACATGGCATCTTCTGAATCTGGCTTGTACGTCTGGAAGTTTTCTGTCAATGTATGCTTGCAGCCATTTCTGTAGTTCCTTTAGTAAAACTTTAATTGTATGGGATATCAAAGATATTGTCTGATGATTTCTGCATTCCATTGGGTCACCTCTCTTTGGAATGGGCACACATATGGATCTCCTTCAATCAGTCAGCCAGATAGTTGTCTTCTAAATTTCTTGGCAAAGATAAGTGAGTGCCTCCAGTGCCACCTCACTTTCTTAAAAAATTTCGATTTGTATTCCACCAATTCCTGGTGCCTTGTTGTTTGCCAATTCCTTCAATGCAAATTGGACTTCCTCTTTCAGTATCATTGGCTCTTGATCATATGCTACCTCTTGAAACAGCTGAAGTAGTGAGGTGAAAATTTGGAAGGTATCATAAGCTGGTATCAGAAATTATTAATAATCTTCTCAGAGAAGCCAAAGTGATCCTTCTGAAAACTTTAGTTATTTTAGATCAATTAAGTTAGCTAATATTAGATAAAGTGAGATTTTGCTTACACATATAAGTATTAGCATTGAGTTGTATAGTTGCAACTAGAATGTTCCTTAACAGCAATGACTGTGAGAACTTCTCTCATATTTGGGCTTGTTGTTTGGAGGGACCAGTCCTTGGAGAAGGACATCAAGCTTGGCAGAGAGAAGGGTCAGTGAAAAAGAGGAAGATACCCAACAATGTGAACTGACACAGTGGGAGCTACAATGTATTCAAATGTAATGACAATTGTGAGGATGGCACAGGACCAGGCAGTGTTTTGTGTTGTTGTGCATAGGGTTGCTATGTGTCAAAACAAACTAGATAGCACCTAACAACAAATATAAATAATATGTACTAATATTATATTATAAAATAATACAAATAAAATGTACTAATGATAGTACAGTGTGAGATTCACAAGGTGTCAGAACTCTTTCATGATATATAAGAATTATAAGGATTTAATGCCATTGTTACTAACTTTTTAAAGCCACTGTTACAATATAACATCATTTGGATAGTTATTTCTACATTGCATTACTTCTCCTCAATTTCCAATGAGGTGTTATGTTATTGTTGTTGTTATATGCCGTGGAGTCGTTTCCAACTCATAGCGACCCTGAACAGGGTTTCTGAGGCTATAAATCTTTACTGGGAGCAGAAAGCCTCATCTTTCTCCCACGGAACAGCTGGTAGTTTCGAACTGCTGACCTTGCGGTTCGCAGCCTGATTCGTAACCACTATGCTACCAGAGCTCCTTGAGATGTTATGTAGTCTGAAATTATGTTGTGTCACAGTCATGGGAATGGCTGGGGAGAAAGCACCTGGGTAAGAGACAGTACAAAAGAGAGAGAAAGAAAAGAGGTGTTAGAAGACAGGTTATGGGAATGATGTGTTGATAGAAGTATTTGTACACCTCCAAATCATGCTTTACAATGTATTTAAGAACACTGACTTTTTTCTAATCACAAAGGAGACTTCACTCAACGTCTCAAGGGATAAAGATTTTAGAGGAAGATCATGCTGTTGTGTTCCCTTCTATGAATAAAGCACCTGTTAGAGAATAAAACAGAGAGACGATGTTTTAAAACAATAGGAAAAGGAAAGATTAAGGTTTCACAAGATGACAGAATAGACACATATCAAATATGATAAATGGGAAACTGGGAATAGGTATCTTTTTACAGTGGGAATAAAAACAAAAAAATCAGTCACATAATGGAAAAATATATTCCTGGGCAAAACACTCACTTCCTACTTCAGGTTCTTAACAAATACCTAGAAATCCAAGAAAGTCTTTCTAGCCTTTAAATTTTACTGCAAAAGAGCCTCAGCTACTAGTTATGAAAATTAACCCTTTTCTTGGAGAAGCACATTGGATATTACACTATTCTTTAACTTTTTGATTTTTTAGCTTGTAGACTGAAATGATATTCAAAAGTATGATTCAATAGAGACCAAACAGAAAAACTATTTCACTGTAAATTTGTTACTTTTTTTATATCAGACTCACCATGAAACAATAATATATGTGTCACTGAAGGAAGATTTGCCTTCCAAAATGTACAACCAGTAATTTTAGCAAAGACAAATATGATTAGTATTTTCTGTGTTGTTTATAATTTTTATGAAAATAATTCAAATATTGTTTCAGATGTTTTTATAAGTAGATCGAGTATTTGCTTCAAATTCCAAGCAAAAGAACAAACTCAACTTAATGGGCTGCACAGAATTGTTGCTCACTGTGTGTTTGCAGGTGCTTATGATCTTGTTTAATATGATTAACCAGGACTTAGAGGGAAATACTCCGAAAATCAGGGTTTCCACCTAAACAGTTATGGGACTTTGGGCATAGCGTTTATCATTTAGGACATGTCATTTTCATCTACAAAATATGGAAAAAATGGACTAGGTTACTCTAATGTCTTTTATATATACATATAACTTATTTTGTTGATTTTTGTTGTTGTTAAGTGTTGTCTAGCTGGTTCTGACTCATAGCGACCCTGAATAGGATTTCCGAGGAGCAGCTGGTGTTTTTGAACTGCCAACCTTGTGGTTCGCAGTCCAGTGCTGGTCCTACAACATCACAACAGAGGTCCTAGTTTTGTTGAGTAAAATATTCTAATTCAGTACTGTTCATGTTGTTGGTCTGTGATGAGGTCAAGAGTTAAATTAGAATGTAAACTACTAGACTACTTCCTTTACCCCAAAAAATGCTATAGTCAAAATGAATGTCAGCTGAATTAAACTGTGTTTTGAAAGCTCCTTATTAGTTCATTGAAGACTCATAGAAGTTCACTGATTGGTCTGAAGACTCCAGTTTGTTATTCTTCCTTTTCACTCAAAGGATTTTGGATTTACTACATCCAAACATTTTACATTAATAATGTTTAGTTCTATAACAATTGAGAAGTGTGAAAGAATTTTCAGGTTCTATATTAGTCTATATTAGACTTTCTACTCCCATAAAGGTTTACAGGCTGGGAAACCCTATACAGGGTTCTAAGAGTCAGAACTGACTCCAAGGCACACAACCAATCAACCAATATTAGTCATGGTGTGGCACTGTAAGATAAGCACTGGACTTCTAGCCATAAAGTTAGCAGTTCAAATTTACCAGCTACTCCTTGAAAAACCTATACAGGGAAGCTATGAATTGGAACTATCTCGATAGCACTTAACAACAACAAAATACATCTCTTAAGCATGCAGTTGACTATTAATTAAATACTAGAGATTACATACTAAGTTTAGTCTATCAAAGCAAAAATTCAAGTCAAAGGAGCCTGAAGAAGTGCAGTGGTTAGGAATTGGGCTGCTAATCTCATGGTCAGCAGTTCTAAACTACCAGCTGTTCCACGCGAGAAAGAAGAGGCTTTCTGCTACCGTAAAGATTTACAGCCTTGGAAACCCTGTAAAGAGTTGCTATGAGTTGGAACCGACTCCACGGCACATGACAACAACAACATAGGTGTAGTGCTGTATGACAAAGCAAGGTCAGTTTGAATTTCAAGGTCAGGTGGTTCAAACCCACTAGCCAACCATTGGGAACCCTATAATGGATTGCTATAAGTCAGAACTGAATTGATAGCACCTAACAACAACACCATCATTATCTTGCTGGTGTGACACTGTAGGATAAGCACTGGACTGCTAACTGCAAGGTCTGTGGTTCAAACCACACGCTGCTCCTCAGAATCCCTACACTGGGTCGTTATGAGTTGGAACTGACTCAACGGCACTTAATAACACATGACCATGTTATCCAAACCTAAAACTGGGGCACATATCTGACCAAAAACAGAGTATCTATGGAGTATCAAAGTGAAGCAGGTCATTTAAATAGGCAGCCATGTATTGGCGGGAGAGTTAAAATCATAGACGTTTATCTATCCATATTATTAGGGATCAAAATAAAATAGCATGTGGGGGATTGTTGTTAAGTGTTGTGAGTCGGTTTAAACCAACCCAGTGCAATATCCTGCAGTGTCACCCCAGGACCCTACATAGGGTTTCCGAGGAGCAGCTGGTGAGTTTGAACCACTGACCTTGCAATGCAAATGCTTATCCTGTGGCACCACACTGTAGACAGTCAAAAATATCTGAAATCTGACTGTCCTAGAAAATTTAGGATATAGTTGTCCGTAAAAAGCAACATAAAAACCCACTGCCATCAAGTTGTAGAGATTCACAGCAACCCTACAGGGCAGAGTCCAACTGTCCCTTAGGCTATCCAAGACCATAATCTTTATGGAAACAGACTGCCACAAAGTACCTGATAGGCTCGAACCAGTAATCTTTGGCTTAGCAGTCAAGTGCTTAACTACTATATCACCAAAGCTCCTTGGATATAACATTACTGTGCATATAAGGTTATTAACTGAGTAATGAAAGAACTGTCATTTGCAGACGGTCTTACTTGTATATTCTATATATTCTCTCTTTTAGAATAGTTTCAAAATTATGTTTAAAATTAAAGCAAGAAACGTATCCCTACTCTATTCTTACTAATCATAGTGTTTCAGTTAGAAGTAATAAAAAATTTTAAACCTATATCTTAAATGTCAAATATTTACAAAAAAGGGAAAAGGAAAACAAGAATTGGGATTTCCCCCCAGAATGAAAATTACCATAGATATAAATGGATGTCATTTGTATTATTCATGTGTTTCTAGACATCTGTTGGGTCAAAGCTAGCTGTTTATATGAAAAATGTTGAAGATCCATAGTTATTTATTTTCAAAATTAGATGGGTCAAGCTAAGGGTAAAATTTCATTACAAATGTGTTTAAATTATTGAACAATTCATTCATTAAAAAAAATTGTGACCCTCTAGTAAGAATGCATTCTCTTTCAACCCCTTCACAGTTGTATGCTCGTTGAATAATTTTGTCTCTCTCCATATACAAATACACATATACCACATTTCTATATACGCTACTTCATTTTAAATGTTTTTAGTGCTTCTGAGTCTGACTGATGTAAGATGTTATTTTGAACATGCCACAGCATCTAAACGGCTCCAGTCTTTTCTTTTCAGCCTGCATTCCTTGATAAGTGGCAAAGCTTCCCACTTATCAGTCACTCAAAGTGACTGTAGCTGTCAGTTGTGTACAAAGCGCAATCAGTTTGGAAGCGGAGACACCAGCATTTTTCTTCTCAGCTTGAAGCAAACACGTTTTGACTGCTAGTCATTCAATTTTAAAGCATCCTCAATTAGGGGCGGATGAAGATATAAAGAAAACACATCCTAAACACCTCCACCAGGCAACAGAAAAATTTTATTGTTATCTCTTGATTTACCTTACAACAGCACCATCCCTCCTCTTTCTGACTGCATGACACTGGTACTCTTGACAACACACCCTCTATCATGAAAAGATTGTGGTAATATATTACAGGAGCACTCTGTGGAACCTCCGCTTGAGCTTGCTTATGTTTTCTTTTGCTCTCTCTCTCTCTCTCTCTCTCTCTTGAGTTATCCCACATTAAATCAAATAGTTCACCTTTTAAATTAAAACAAAGCTCAATCTTGTGGACTCACGTTTGCTTATTAGCAATCAACTTTTTAGTTCAATGGAAATATAAAATTCAATGCTATGAGAAGAAAGAGACAAGTTAGCCAGAGAAATGGATGATGAGAGGGAGAAAATAAAATATGAAGGGTAAAGGAAGTGAACGGTGGTTATGCCCACTGGGCCTGCAGTGGGTATGGATACGGGGATTGGCAAAGTCGTAAGAGAGAAATACAGATGCAAAAAAGGAATACAAACAGGTATTTTAGAACTAAATGTTGGTTGTGGCAGAAGAAAAATTTTAAACAATTACTTTGGCAATGAGCAGAAGACGATGAAGGTAAAGTGAACAATTAGACATATAAAGGCTTGTTTGTGGGATTGTGTATGCACATACAAATCACACACAGTGTATGTATCATATATATTAATATAAGTTTGTAATTTAAAATAAATATATGCTATCAAACTAGCTCATTAGTTTATCTGTTTTAGCTAAGCATGTTTATATTGTATGCAATTTAATTAGTTTACCTTTTATAATTTCCTATTTAGGAATAGCATGATTATCAGTATAAAACAATTCTTTTTAAAACAATGATAAAGGAAGGGCTTCAAACAGTTTGTGGGGAAAAAATTCATTACCTTCTAATTACAATTTCCATGAACTCTTTGAAGCCCTCTCATATATCTTTCATAAAGATTTCTGGCATTTTAGATGACGGGTTGTTGTTGTTGTCGTTAAACGCCACCGAGTTGTTTCTGACACACAGAGACCGTCTATATAGTTATGCTGTTGTTAACATGCCGTCTAGTTTGTTCTGACCTATATCTTCCTTATATAGGGTTCTCAAGGAGCGACTGGTGAGCTTGAACTGCTGATCTTGCAGTTCAAACTGACTTTGCAGTCCAGCACATTAACCCACAAAGGACGTTGCAAATCTTTACGAGCGAAGAAAGCCTCTCATGGCTCTCCATGGAGCGACTGGCAGATTCGAACTGCTGACCATGTAGTTAGCAGCCCACCATGTAGCCCACTATGCCACCAGGCTTCTAGGTGAAGGTTTAGTTACACATAATATTCACTTATCTGAAACATGGATTTCCTTAAATGAGGCTGAATACATAAATTAGTTCTATATTTAATACTTTATGCACAATACCACTTGGCTGACTGTGGGAAGAGACGTTATACTATTCTCAAAAATAAGCTCTACCATATTTGCCAATTTAATAGGTTCTAATCAGTTTAGTTGATTTCAACCACAAGGTCAGTGGTTCAAGCTCGCCAGCCGCTTCTCAGAAATCCTATATAGGGTCACTATGAGTTGGGACTGACACGAAGGTGCTTAACAACAAACAATCAGTTTGGTAAAACCAATCCTTTTTATTTTCTAGAGATTATCTGAATTAAGTCACACTTTACTATTCCTGTTAGAAGACAAAGAAAGAAGTTCCCTTTTCAGCTTACAGTGAACTAAACTATCAGAACCTCAGAAACACAACATAAAATACATAAACACACTTCAATTCTATTGTCTTTAAAAGGGACATAACACAATAACCTAGCTGAAATCTAGTTATGATTATATGAGATAACCTCTGTAGGGTGTAAGCAGTTAATACATAATGGTTTGCACCTTCTCCTCACCAGTATAGTCAAAAGCAATCATACTGATTTTTTTCAATATTTATACTATCGCATCAAAAAGTTATTAAAATAGAATGCTAATTCAAAAGTGGCATAAGTTATAATTAAATAGATCAAGGTCTGTAAGTATTATCTAAGATTCCTAATTTAACATTGTTTCCAAAAAGAATGAAGGCAGAAATTCTTTGGGAATTACTCTTGTTTGTAGCGTAGTGGTTACGAATTGGGCTGCGAACTGCAAGGTCAGCAGTTTAAAACTACCAGCAGTTCCACGGGAGAAAGATGAAACTTACTGCTCCTGTAAAGATTTATGGCCTCGGAAACTCTGTACAGGGTCGCTATGAGTCGGAACCGACACCACGGCACATAACCACCATCACCACAATTAAGACAAGGAGATTTATGCCACCTTAAGCCAGTTGATAGAGTTATTAATCATATAAAGCACTAGGAATGGGTGGCTACCTAATTTTTATAACTCTCTAACTGCCTGTATTATTTCAGTCTCTTCAGAAAATACAAACTTATTATCTTGCTTATTATTTTGTACCATACAGAGTGCATAATTGCTCCACTTCATCCATTCACTCATTAAATAAATATAATGTCAGGAACTATTACAGGTACTTTGGTCACAACTGTAAGTAAGCAACATAGATACGTTCTTTGATCCACATATGTTATTCCCAAGTGTGTGTTGTGATATTGTTGGTGGCATAGCAAAAAACACTCAAATATTAGGGTAATAAGTATTAAGAAAAAAGTAAACAGGATAAGAGATTAAAGTTTTACTGAGGAACTATATTTTAGATTAGTTTGTCAGAGAAGGCCTCCCTGAGGAGAATGATATTTAAAGAGAAATCTTAATGAGTAAGGAAGGATCTGAATTATGTGATAAACTGAAAAAAGAGCATCCCAGACCATCAGAATGATAAACACAACTTCCCTGATGCTAAAACATCCTTGATCTATTCCTAGAATACTAAGATGTACTGATGTGTAAAGTGGGGGAATGAAGGAGAGACTGATTGAAGAAGAAGAGTTAGAGATACTGGCAGTGGCCAAAGAAGTAGAGTCCAATAGACTAAGTTAAGGCATGTGAATTGAATTTACATGACATGATTTTGAGCATAGGTATGACACAGGAATATTTAAAAGACCAATGTAGCAGTTATATAAAAACTGGGGAAGTTAGTAGAGAAAGCAGGGTAATTTGGTTAGGAAGCTACTAAAATTAGCCTATGTGAGAAATGATGGTGATTTCTAAAGTGATGGTGGAAGAAGTTTGTCAACTGAAAATAGAGTTTGAAGATAAAAGCAATGATGATAGATCAGATATGAAAAAAAGAGACGTTTTAAGAATGACTCCTAGATTTTTGGTTACAAGAAAAACAAATAGAATAATATTTGTTGTTGTTGTTGCATGCTGTCAAGTCAGTTCCGATTCAAAG
>NW_006408616.1:3551746-3558218 GCF_000296735.1 Chrysochloris asiatica
CGGGAGAAAGATGAGGCGTTCTCCTCCCGTAAAGATTCACAGCCTTGGAAACCCTGTGTAGGGTCGCTATGAGCCGGAACCGACTCCACGGCACATAACAACAACAACAACATTTAATGATGGATAAATAGTAAAGGATTAGCTTTGGGAAAATACGGAAGGGAATTAGGGAAATATTAAATTTAGGTACATATTAAGAGTCTATTTAAATAGGCTAAGTTGGCAGGTGGGTATTTGTTTTTGAAGTTCAGGAGAGAGATCTTGCTGTAGAGATAAATTTTGGAATATTCACTTACGAATGTTATATAAGTCTTTGAGGAGTCCTAGTGGTATGGTGGGCTAAGGGTTGAGCTGTTAACCAAAAGGTCAGATGTTTGCACCCATCAGTCACTCCATGGGAGAAAAACGAGGTCGTCTATTTCTACACAGATTCATATAAGGATAGATTAGAAATGCTCGGAACAGTTCTACTCTGTCATGTAGGGTTGCTATGAGCCTGAATAAACTCAATGGTAGTGGGTGGGGAATGGGAGTAGTATATAAATCCTTTAGCCTACATGTGATCCTTTTGGAAGTGCATGTATATGATGAAGTCAAATGATGAATCATTATAGTATTTTTAAGGATGGAAAGACTCAGAAGAAACGGATCAAAAGTTTGAAAGAAGATCAGAAGAACACTAATTGAAAAAGAAGCAATTCCAGTATTTTATTTTGCTACTTCCTAAGAGAAAACTAGGGAATATTCTAATGTCATAAAGAAATCTTCAATTCCCACATTATATTTTGCCATTTTATTGTGCTGTTGGCCTCTGAAGAAATGTAGAGCAAAAATAAATCAAAACAAGTAAGCAAACAAAAGCTTATGATATACTTAAAGCTACAAAAGTCCATTGATTTCTCCATGCATACAAGTTGCCTGAAAATTTATCCGTTTTTTAATAGTAACAAGACCCTGAGTAGAGATCTGGTATAAGTTTACCATGTGTTACACCAAAGCCTGGTAAGAAAGCCTAGGCTCTTGATAAAAGTGTGCTTATCATACAATAATCATTTTATGTTATATTGTGTTAATCTAATTGATATTTGACTTTCTATTTGTCAACTGCAAAGGAGACAGAAGTTCTTCTAAAGACTTTGGAATGACTGCTATAGTAATTATTTTTACCATGTTGTTGATGTTAAGTCCTGTTGAGTCAGTTCTGACCCATATCAACCCTGTATAGGGTTTCTGAAGAGAGACTGCTGGGTTTGAACTGCCGACCTTGTGGCTACAGTTCAGTGCTTATCATACAGCACCATACCAGGACTCCAATTACTGTTGTAGCATTTATTTTACCATACTAATGGATGCTATAAGGTCGCTATGAGTCAGTACCTACTCGATGGCACCTAACAACAAAATGTGTGCTATAGGATAAGCACTAGACTGCAAACCACAAAGTTGGTGGTTCAAACTCACAAGCTACACCTTTGAAACCCAATACAAGGTTGCTGTGAGTCGGAACCAACATGATGGCACTTAACAACTACAACAATGAGTAAATTAGGATGAAATCAAAAGGAATTCCTTTTAGGTAACTGTATTTACTGCTGGTCTATATTTACTAAATCTTTCTGCTGTTGACTTGCTTTATTTGTTTTGTTTTTCACTAATTGACAATTTTACTTCCAGGGTTTTATCTAATCACTAATAGGCCCCATTTCATTAACTGACAGGATATAGACTGCAAAGTCTCAGTGAGAAACAACTATTTCAACATTTTCCACAGGTAATACTGTTTGGGAAAAGGTTGTAAAAGTCATGGGAAAAAGACTGTCAGCCTACTTTCTGGGTCAGTTTCAGTGGTTCCAGAATACTCACATTTACAACTCGTAAAAAAGCTACTGCTGCAGACACATGACAAATTTGGCTTTAAAATCCCCATTACTAAAGCCTGCTGCTTCTGTGGCTCTGTAGTTTCAGTTTACATAAGGACCTCTCTTCTTTAGACAGTAGTAATACTAACCAAAGTTGAACAATTGTCTAAATGGACTAAATGATTTCAGTATTCATTTCACAAAGATTAGAGAAAGAAGGGAAAACTGATGACAGAAATGGCATAGCAGAAACAGAAAGCAATGACAAAGACTATTTGAGATTTTATATTAAAAAAATGAAAGTCTATTTCCATGAAATGCATTTTTTTTTTAAATTTCTAATGAGCAAACCAAGTGAGAATGAATGACAAAATCAGGGTTATAATTTCTAAGAACGGTTACCAATATCAATATATATCTCTTCAGGAACGTAAGAGTAATATTGTTATTTCAATGAGGCTTTGCACAGTGGCATTGAAAAGTTTGAAACATCAAAGTCACAGTGAAATTTTAAATTCTATATACACTTACATTGTTTGATAAAGCCATCAAAAAGAGAAAAGGGATTTATAGTAAATGTTTATGTCTCTTACCCCATTGTATTTTCACCAAAGAAACAACAACAACAAAAAAAAAAACCAGTATCATCCATTATACAATTGCTAGATAGAAGTGAAAAGTTAGAACCTCAAACTATACCTTTTTCCACTAACTTATTCTAAATCGTCATTTTGAGTCAGAACTGACTCGATGGCATTTAACAACTCTATACTAATTCCTTCATTCCAAGTATCTTGAGTATCTTTTTCCTGTTTATTATATACCACATAAGATAATTAAAAATAAAACACATTCATAGGCAAGAAATTTGCCCCAATTTTTGGAAGATAAAAAGGAACTGCAGTGTGTTAATTAATGAAAGTGATATGAAGAAGATTGGAAGGTAAAGATGGGTTTTACCTGCCCTCAGAAACTGAAAATCTAGGGACTTAAAAGTTAAGAAGTGAGAGAGAATAAGAGTGAAACCTGGGCTGAAATGATAACATTAATTCAAAGTGCTTTACATAAGGTGATTTCCCACCTGTCTGTATCATCTTCTTTCAACAAAAATTGAGTAACCAATGAGGTCCTTGGGATCCCAGAGGAGAGGCTCTCCTGTACTCATATTTAGAGTTCATGTAATGCATGTTCATTCTGTTCTCATAAAGCAGTGTCCACCTGGTAACAAGCCTCTTTCAGAGTCAGAATTCCAAATCAACTTTTTCTTGTCTCATTTATAAGTATGAATAACTAAGCAAATTTCTTTCTTTCTTTTTTTTCTTTTTCATATAAAGACAATAAGCTGAAAAATAAATATCAAGGTAAACAAGCAAGTGAGAAAATAGAGGAAAGGAATAATGAAAATACATGAGAAGAGCTTATTTTTTTTAAGCAAAAAAGGATTTACCAGGAAACAAAAAGGAGCTCTTGGAGATTTCAGGAAATTTTTCAAATGAAAGTTCAACAGAAAAGTTTAAAAGATAAAGTTTGCAAAATCTCCTGGAAAGGAGATTTTTAACGATTCATTAATCCCCAAAATACAGTATCCGTGTGACAACTATTCTAGAAAGAACTAGATAATAAAGGGGAAAAAATGCTCAACTAACAACAACAAAAATTTTCTAGAGGAAAAGAATGCAATTCTTTACACTGAAAGATCACAGTGTTTAGCAAAAAATCTGTTTAAAACTGTCACCTAGTGATTGGCCAAGTGGCAGCATCGATGGACTCAAGCATGGCAACAGTAGTGAGGTTGGCCCAGGATCAGGCAGTGTTTCCCTCTGCTGTGCATAGGCATCACTATGAGTCAGCATAGACTCGATGGCACCTAACAACAACGACAACAACAACAACAATCTCCTAGTATACTGTCATTGTAAGTAAAATATACTAAAAACGTTCAGAAAGAGAAAGTACCGGTCACCAAAAAACAAAAATGGAAACATCAGATCAGCATTACACTTTTCATGGATACTCAAAGATGAAAATCAGTGGATTTCAGAGATAAGTAAAAATGAGAATTTAATTTGTAGCCAAACTGTCAATCAAGTATAAGGTTAGACCAAAACATGATTATATATGCATATTATAGTGCTGTAGGATAAGCACTCAACTGCTAACAACAAGGTCAGCAATTCAAACCCACAAGCTGCTCTCAGAATCCCTAAACAGGGTTGCTATGAGTTGAAACCATCTATGGCACGCAACTGCAAGTACAACGACAACAGCAGTCAGTGACTGATTTGACATGGCGCGTCTAGTCACAGCCTTTGTAACTCCCACCAAATGACTGCATGGATACATGTAAATAGGGTGTCTGGAATGGTAACATGAGATTGGCTAATTTTGTCACATTTATGTGGACATAAAATTAATGATCTCAGAAACAGACTCATGGGATCTCACTACCACCAAGAAAGAAGAGGTAGGAGGGCAGCAATACCTTTGGATTCAAAGATATATGCATGTTGAATTTCTTCCATCCAGGAGACAGAGTTGTGAAACCAGAGGAGCAGCAGAAAAGTGGCCACAGTAAAATGATGAGCATGAGACAGAGTGGTGGACTTCCTGGTCCATGGAACAAGAAAGCAGAATGCCTTCAGACTGGAGGATTGTTTGTAGATAGGTTGCCTCTAGACATTTATCAAGGGACCTAGGTTTGCCAACCTATGGAGTGATAGATAGCTGAGTGCCTTCTGGCTGATGCTTATGGTAGAGTGGAGTGCACTCTGAGTATTTATCAGCTGTGATAAGAGCTTTGTAACATTGCCTGAGCAGGGTAGAGATCAAGGAGCCTAATGACTAAGAGACCAAAGACCAGAGAGAGGCATGCCTGTAAGGGAGGCTAAGTAGAGGCTGTCCTGACTTAAGAACTGTATCCTGAATATTTCTAATGCTGAATTATAACCTGTTAACTTCCTTAACAAACACCATAATAGGAGTATTGTCTGTGACTTCTGTGTGGTCACAGTAATGAATTAACACTCTTAGCAGAGAAGTAGTGTGCTTTGGAAGAGATGGTTGATGTCAGGATGGGTAAAGAAAGTTGGAGAATGGAGGCATGTCTGATCTCAGGCTAATACGAGTAGGTCATGGGCTGATAGTGAATTTGATTCTCCTACCCCCTTATTCTGCACCCACATCATTCTTACACAAATCGTGAGACCATTTTCATCTCAGCAATTTTACATCCAATTTATTCTCCCTCTGCCCACTTTGATTTGGTTTTCCAGAAAAACAAAGACGTAAAGCAAGAAGGAAGACCACATAAGAAACAGTGATTCCAAATCTGGAGAATCATAAAGAGGAGTCCCAGAATGTTGGCCATGTAAATCAAAACAGGTAAACGGGAATAAAGGAAAAGTTTATGAGGGCAGCAAGGCAAATAACATGAGAAAAAAAGGAAAGGCAATTTGGAATAATTACTCCTAGAAATGAACAAAGATACATAAGACAGGAAATAGAGTAGCCTATTTCTCTTAGGCTACCCATAAAACAATATTTGCATTTAGACTTTTACAGAAATACCATTTACTAATTTTCAATATGGGTTAAGATTAATCAGTATATTAAGCATAATAGATTAGAATGTAGGAGAGATGTCATCATCATCCCACTGATAAGGCAAGTTTTAGGAGCTCCTACTGTGGTTACGAATCGGGTTGTAAACCTCAGGGTCAGCAGTTCAAAACTACCAGCTGTTCGGCGCAAGAAAAATGAGGCTTTCTGCTTCTGTAAAAATTTACAGCCTTGGAAACCCTGTGCAGGGTCACTATGAGTAGGAACCAACTCCACAGCACATAACCACCACCACCACCACTTATAATTAATTTTTTTAAAGAGGTGTAAGTAAATTAAAAACTTAAAAGTGCTAAATATAGGTGTGTGACGCTGTGGGTTAATGCGCCAGACTGCAAAGCCATTTGAACTGTAAGGTCAGCGGTTGAAGCTCATCAACTGCTTCTCATAAACCCTATGCAGGGTCGCTATGGGTTGGAACCAACTCAATGGCACTTAACAACAGCAACAACAATATAGGTGTGGCACTGCAGGATAAGGCACTGGACCCCAAGGTAAGTTTGAACCGCAAGGTCAGTGGATCAATTGTACAAATCCCTCCTCGGAAACCCTATACAGTCTCTATAGGTCGGAACCAACTGGATGGCATTTAACAACACAACACAGTATAGGAATTTAAATTACCTAGGAAACTATATTGGGAGGTGAGGGGACTATGGGAGAAGTTAGGGCAGCAATAAAGTGAGCTAAATACATGCTAATCCTCATGTTTGAAGAGCAAGGACATTTAAAACAAATTTGTCATAAATATCACTATAACTATATTTTTGAAATACAGAAGTACTAGAGACCTACTAAAATAAAAAATGAACTCTTTTAAAGAATTATCTATATGGAATCAAATAGACAACAGTAACTGGAAAGGTTAGAAGAGATACTTTAGGAAGCAGTGTGTGCATCTTAATGGTGGAAGATGATGTGGAAAAGGAAAGTGAGAATGGCTATACAACTTGACCGGGTGTAATCAATGCCATCAAACTGTAGTTTAGAAACTG
>NW_006408616.1:3558703-3570658 GCF_000296735.1 Chrysochloris asiatica
GCACATAACCACATATATATGTTGTTAGGGTTTCCAAGGAGCAACTGGTGAGTTTGAACTGCCAACCTTGTGATTCAAAACAACCTTGCCGCCAAGTGCGTAGCCTACAGTGCCACACCAGGACTCCATAAATATATGGACTTGACTGCACTTAACAAGTGTTGAGAAGGGACGGAAAGGAGGGTAGAATGAAAATAGGAATCACAGGGAAGAAGTGGAGTAACTCTTGTTGCATGAAGGAGATTGCAATCATTCAGATGAAACAAAGCATATGATTTTTTTAATGTAAAACTGATCTCTGTAAACCTTCACTCAATTCACAATAAATGGATTAAAACAAACAAACAAACAAAAAAAACAAAAAAGAAAAAGAAAAAGAATTGCATCCAGTTCACTTGCAGTCTATTTTATTTCACGTGGCAAAACATTAGCCGGAGCTCAAAGAGTTAACACATTTCTTTCTCTGGTTGAAATGCTCCCTTAATTATATGGCATTTATTACTGGCATTTCCAGTCTCCCAAAGACACAAGATTACTTCGCAATGTCTTTGTGCTCCTGGACGTACATGTGGGGTTCTTGCCGAGGGGGGTAAAATGTTTCCAACTTACCACACTTGGAGAAAGAAATCATAAATCAGCAGGTCAGTCAGGTACTATTATTTCACCTTTAACATTATTATGTTTTCAATACAATATTTCAATGGATTTCCTTCTGCATAATAATTTATCAGGAATTACCAAAACTCTAATGACCTCAGAGAACTTTGGCATCAATAAAATAAGACCTTTATCACAAATTGCTTGAGCCCATAACTGCAACTTAATCATTCAATTGTATACAAGTCAAGTTGTATTTTTAGTTTATAGCACTATGGTCCCAAGGAAAGAAAGCTCACTTTAAAACTTTAGACCATTAAGTCTTAAATGGTAGAATATCATTTTAAGTGAAACAAAAAGGAATTGGGCCTAGATTTGGAATCCTTGGAATCCAGCCATGACTTTACAAGTAACAATTTATAAGATTGGGAAAATTTTCTAACCTTACTTGGTTCAAATTTACAAATGTCAAAATGAGAGTGAGATCTAAATAAAAAGACCCCCAGTGAGATGGATTGGCAAAGTGGCAGCATCAATGGGCTCAAGCATGGCACCGATAGTGAGGTTGGCCCAGGATGGGACAGTGTTTTGTTCTGCTGTGCATAAGGTTGCTATGAGTCGGTACCGACTCGATGGCACCTAACAACAAACATTTCTTGCAGTTCTACAATCATATAAATTTTCAAAACTGAATTCATCATTTTCACTGGTTACTAAAATGTGGATTATATTCCTTTTGCTAGAAATTCTCTTGCTGGAGGCAGTCATGAAATTGCCCATCATCACAATGTAGAAATAATGAATTTATCTAATACGTCAGGGCAAAAAATTAGGAGTGTGTGCCCACTACAAGCCTGGCATGATTCCATTTAATCCTCAAAGTAACCAGATGTAAGTAAGGTATATAATTTGCATTTTACTGATGAGAATAATTAAACTCAGAAAGGTTAAGCAATTTTCCCAATATTATACAGTCAATAATGTCTGAAGATGCAAAGACTGAATTTGGGTATGCATAATTCCAAAACCACAAGGTCAGCAATTCAAACCCACCTCCATGGAAAACACTATGCAGGGTTTCTATGAGTCAAAACTGACTCAATAAGCTTTAACAACAATAGCAATTACAAATAAGCACTAAACTGTTAAACACAAGGTCAGCAGTTCAAACCCACCAATCACTCTTTGGAAACCTATGTGTAGGAACTGACTCCATGGCACAGAACAACTACAACATACCAACTTAAGACCCAAGTTCTTTACTACATACTAAAATGTACACAACCCAGCTATGAATACAGGAATAGGGAGAATCACTGGTCATCCAACCATTGTTTAACTCCAGACAGACTCAGTGACCCAAAGTTAATTCTAGTCCTTTACAGACTTATTTTATAATCAGGTACAATGACACTGGAAGTTATTATAAGCCATTTCTTTACCTCTGAGAAAGAACAATGAAAGGTCGGTGGTTCAAATCCACCAGCTGCTCCTCAGAAGTATTTTTAAACTTGTCCCTAAAAAATACCTATGTGAAATTCATACTGGAGCATGTTATTAGGTTGATCCCATTGACACGTTAGAGTCCTGGTGTGGCACTGAAGGATAATTCACAGGACCTCACGGTTAGAGGTTCAAATTCATCAGCCACTCCTCGGAGACCCTATACAGGGTTGCTATGAGTTGGAACTAACTTGTTACATGTTAACAAGAACTAAAAAAGATTAGAAATTTAAAACTAGGGCATGCTTCCTCTAACATATGCTCAAAGCTATATAAATTTTTCCTATTCAAAGCTTCAAGATTAAAGGGAACTTGGGTCTCCAGGACATTCAGTTTATTGTTATAAAGGAAGATGTCACACGTTCATTTACTTTTTAAAGGTTTGAGTAACCATGAATCAGGTCAAGATGAACTACTAGAGTAGGATAATAACTGGAAAGAAAAGTCACCTAACCATCAGTATTAAAACAGGTTAATTTAGTGCAAAAAGTAACTTAGGAAATAAAATTGTTAAAATATGGGCATTGTAGCATGCACAGTAAAAATAAACACAAACCAATTGCTGTCAAGTTGATTCTGACTCATAGTGACCTTGTAGGACAGAGCAGAATGGCCCCACAGGTTTCCAAGGCTGATAATCTTTATCGAAGCAGACTACCGTATCTTTCTTCTCCATAGTGACTAGTGAGTTTGAACTACCTACCTTTCGGTCTGCAGATGAGTATCACCAGGGATCCTGCATGCACAATAATGAAGCACTATGGGGCTTCAGAAAGTTCACAGAAAAAAATTCTGTTCTTTTTTAATTCCATAAGGAAAACAAAGTTACCCATCAAAATTGATCATCTTGGAAGATTGTTTTTTACTGAAATATTTATAAATTGCATCTTCTCTATTAATGTGCGCAAAAATAACCTACATACAGTAAATGGGAATGGAGAAATATTCTATCCTTTTAAAAAATAATAATCAGACAGAGATATTAAAGGAATCTTGATGTTGAATAGTAGAAAGAGTATATGGACACTTCGTAGTGTTTTTTAAATTGTTAACGTAGATCGAGTGCTCATTCCAAATACAATCATGCAATTTTAGGGCTAAGGTTGCTTTTTGAAGAGACAGATTAAAAAGAGTGCATAAAGAATGGATTTGAAGCAATGAAGTAAAACTACATACTTACTAATTCTTTTTGTACTTTACATTTGAATAAATAACTCTAGCATAAAACCCACCACCACTTTCTTCATCTAGGGTTTAAGAATTTCAATGTGGAAACCAAGAATCTGTACTCTTTTAAAATGTTCTGTTTCTATGTATGCTACTGCATTTGCTGCTATTGCTAAGTGTTGTCAAGTCAGTTCCGACCCACAGCAACACTGTAAAGGGTTTCTGCAGAGCAGTGGTGAGTAGGCTTCCCTTAATTGTTTGAAAAAACTCTCAATAGATTAAATAATATTGTGACATTACTATTAAATGTTTGGAAGAATACTCCAAATTAACAATTTATTCTGCCTGAAGAACTATATTTTTAGTTAATGAATATACTACAAGTTGTGCAAATAAATTCCTTTTAGATTATCTGTCTTGCTCATTACTTATTTGCTGTCTGGACATGTCCTATTCCCCTTGATTTTTATTATTTATTTATTTTTTTTTTAATAAGCACTTAGTGGTTTAGACTCTCTCAGTTTCATTTATCTGCACTAATACTTGAATGAAGACAAATACACAGATAAAATATCACAATATCGCTTAATGCTTCCCTCAAATTACTTTCAGTGAGACATTATTTCCTGTCGCGACTATTCACTTATTATGGTTGGGACTATCCCCGTCCCCCCCCCCCCCCCCCCCCCCCCACTACTCTGTGAACTAGTAGAGGTCAGCATCTTCTAAGCTATTACATTTTCACACTCAGCAAAATTTCTATTAATAGTCTGAAAACTTTAAATCTTATCATTTTTCTCCCTTAACTACTTGTGTGCACTTGGGCAAACCATAAGACTTGCCTTTAGCTTTCTGGAATATAGTTTCTATAAGTACCACACTGTTTCTAGGCAGCTAATTTTAAAATACCTTTCATAAAAACAACACACACACATACACAACCTGATTTAAGAATTAGTTTCATGCACTAGAGCAAGAAATCCATTCATTTCAATATTTTGAAATTTGACAGAGCTTCAAATATACATAGTAAACATAGTAGATTATATTAAGCAATCATTCCAAAAAAGAACACCGAAGATGTTAGCTCAGTTTAACTGGCCAGAGCACATAGATTATTGAGCTTTATAAATGTTCATATCTATAATATGACAGGTTTGACACATTCTGTAGCTCTGTTTCACAAAGTCCTTGTTCCAAAAGACTAGAGGAACCTGAGACTATGGCCCTATTCCACCCTTCAGTTCTAGAAAGGAACTCACACTCATAGTCCAATTTTTAGCCAAGTAGACATTGTTAAGTTCTGTCAGGTTGGTTCTGACTCATAACAACTCTGTATAGGGTTTCCAAGAAGTGGCTGGTGATCTTGAACCACCAACCTTGTAGTTCAAACAGACCTTGCAGTCCAGTGCATTAACCCATAGCACCACACTGGGACTCAAAGCAGTAGATGGAGGGTGGGGGGGTGGGTAACACCACTAGTAAGGTACACTCACTATGAAATGGTCAATCATTCCAAATAAAATGGTTAACATCTACCTAAGCCAAAGCTGAGAAAGGATGGCAAGGTTGGTGGAATAGAAACAGGAATTATAGGGTAGAAGCAAGATAAATGTTGTCACATGGAATTTATTGCAATCACTGAGATGAAAGAAAATGTTAAGATTTGTTGAATGCAAAATTGATGATCTTATCTGTAAGCCTTCACTCAATTAACAATATTTTTTTTTTTTTAAGTATCACAGTAAAAAAAAAAAAAAAGTATCACAGTCAACTAGAAGAAGAAAGAAGAAGAAAAAAAAAGTCATCTGATACAATTTGATGAACTTCAAAAGAGGGAACAAACCTTTACAGTGAGGATCATTCCCACCTCCTCTATCTACAGAGTAGACAGGGATGGGCAACTTGGACATTGGCTACCCAAAATGGGGGGGGGGGTAGGGTAAACAATGGCAAGAAGTGACTGGCTTACAAGCTTTCAAGAGGGAGCCTAGATCCAGAGGGTGTGGAGGAAGGCAGAATCTCCACTGAGTAGTAACCAATCTGTCTGGGCAGGGTTGATGAAAGGAGATGGAGATAGGTCTCTTGTGATACAATAGTGAATAATTGTTATCAGGACTGACTGTGAGGATTGGAAATATAAAGGTAGATGTTTTGTAGCAAAAGGAGGGGAGTGATTGACTTTGCAATTCAGGAGCATGGGTCCCTGGAACCATAAAGAGAGAAGAGCGAAGTGAGGGAACCTACCCAGAGAAACAGTGATGCCAGAGACGGAGCCAGAAACGATGACATGGAGAGGTGGGGTGGCTGGGGACTCTAGACCCAGAGAGGGAGAGGGGCTGTGTGCTGAAATAAGGGGGCAGGCTTGCAGGGTATATCCTTTGGTTGCGTGATGATGCATGGAAGGGACTGTAACCATGACAATGAAATGATACACGATAGGCTGAATGTAAAGCTAATGTTCTCCCATGTAAACTATCACATAATTCACAATAAAACATTAAAAAAAAAAAGAGTATCACAGGTATTACAAAATAAAGTTAGTCTACTGGTACTCCAACAATTTCAAAGGGCCATGTTGATCATTATCGATTTATATTTCATTTACAATAAAAATTTGTTAATCCTAGTGAGTTTTTCAATAACAAAACATTTAAAAAACAGACAATGTGGCACCATCAGCAAACCAATGTTGCTGCTGTCATTGTGTGCTATCAAGTAGGCTCCAACGCACAGCGACATGTACAGGGTTTCCAAGAGCAGCTGCTGGGTTTGAACTGCCTACCTTATGGTTAGCAGTCTACTGCTTATTCAGTACAGTGCTTATTCTACAGCACCACACAAGCACTTGAGCAGACAGTCAACTGAAATACAAGAATAAAAATAAATAGATAACCGCCACAACTCAGACTCATGGAGACTGCATGTGGGTCACAGTAGAATCATGATTCATAGGATTTTCAGTGGAGCGGTAGGATAAACATTGGACTGCTAATCACAAAGTCGACAATTCAAACCCTCTAGCCACTCTGTGGGAGAAAGATGAGGCTTTCTGTTTCAGTATAAAGATCTACATCCACAGAAACCTTATACACGGTCGCTACGATTTGGAGTCAACTAGATCACAGCGTATTTAATCTTCTAAAAAATATGGCACCATGCTTTCCTTGAGGTACCTCAGATTGAATTCAGACTTCCTAGATTTTGGTTGGACCATCAAGGGATTCTAGAATAAAAAAGAATTAAGTGCTAACTGGGCCAGATGATTTGGGGTAAAGAAATTAAGTGTACATCATTCAATTAGACAAAATCAAAGAAATTTTGATAGCAAAAGTTAACTTCTATTTAATATACAAATGAAATAATTTGGGTCTGTTTGTATTCTTATTAAGCATGTTGGATTCTCAAGATATAACCTCAAGAGAATGATGATTTTGCTTTTTCTCCCCAAATTGACTAACGATCACTTTGAGGTGAATGATGATATTGACTGGGCCAAATACAGATCTCCATGAATTAGATTTTTTGTTTAGCTAGTGCTAGCAAATATATATTTTGTATTTATGATGGGTTTTGGCACTATGCTAAAGCTTCCATACATGGTTTCATTAAATTCTCATAAATCTCTATGAAGCAGGTGATTGTATTGTCTCCATGTTCAGAAAGGAACCTACGAATATTACCAAGTTCATGCTGCTGGTAAGTGGCAGAGACTGGACATCCCTAACAATTTACTTTTTAATTGTTTACAGATACAGCTCCTTCCTTCCTTATCTGATTCTCATCATCATTTGAATATTTTATATAAGAAAAATATGAAGATGATAGAACCTACAGACACATACGGATTCTATAATCAAGACCAAAGTTGAAATTTGCCTTAATGCCAAATCATTCTCCTCCTTGACTTCCACCTTTATCTCACATGGTCCCTGAGAATAACAGTAAGAAAGTTCTCCCTGCCATTGGCTCTCAAATTCAAAATCTAGGGTACCTCTCTATTTGGTTCCTTGTACCTACCCATTGAGAACAATTCCAGATACATTTTATACATTAAAATATTAGGGAGGAGGGACAACCACTATACAATAATTTATTCTTGGTCTAGAATGACAAGTATTGTCAATTTACAGGTCCCTAATACAGTAGATTATGTAACAGAAAGCCACAGTTGCAAGATTTGCATGGCACAGAGGACAATATACTGTGGATTAGGATGAGAGTAATTTATATTCTGAAGGCTATTTCAAAGTTAAGTTATATAAGATGAGAAACAAAATATATTTTTAAATTAGAAGTATATATGAAATTATGATTTCTGACCTGGATCTGTTGCTGAAGTAAATTGATTTTGTGTTGTTGCTGCAGAAGCTGCTGCTGTTGTCTTGCAATCTGTGGAGAAATTGCACATGAAAAATTTAAAAGTGTATTGTAGTCCTGGAGGGACTGTTCTGTTTCTCAAAGTTTGATTTGACACTGATTAAGATGATGAAAATTGATGTGGTTGTGCCTCTAGATTATCAGCAATTCATCCCTATGGTGATCCAACAAGATGTTTAATCTTTGAGAACAGTTATGTTTCTTTTGGCCTAAATAAACGAAGCTTAAGACACTGCAAAATAATCTTACTATGAAATGTTAGGATTTTAAAATCCCTCTTCCTGATGCTACTTTAAAAAGACACTCACTGCCTCGGACTCTTCTAGGCCTTTACTACTAAAGAAAGAGTACTGAATTACTAGTGAGGGAAGGTTGTGCCCAAGCAGTTCAGTGTAGTACAAAGTATTGGAAGATATTGTGTATTCCTTAAATAAAACAAAACAAAACCAGTTGTCATCACTTCACTCATAGTAATCCCATGTGTCAGAGTAGAACTGTATTCCATAGGGTTTTCAAACTAATTTTCAAAAGGAGATAGCTAGGTCATTCTTCTGACATGATTTGAACGAACCCACACCTCCAACCTTTCATTTCGAAGCAGAGCCTGCTAATTGTTTGCAGCATCTGAGGACTCTGCTGTAGCCTTTAGTGAGGATTTTTATTTTTCCTGATAGTCATGATACTCTCATTTCTTCTACCCACAAATTCCTAAACTGCCCTCCTCCATGCAATCCATCATCATTTCTTCACCAAAGTGACCCTTAATTGAGTCAACAACCACTTCCATTTCTCTAATTCTGCAATCCTTCTTTCTTTCTTTCAAGTCTGCATTTTTTAACCTCTCATCAGTATTCAATACTCAAGTGCTTTCCTTTGCTACTGAGTTACTTTCTTCCCTTGGCTTTTATGACAACATACTTTTCTGGTCTTCTCCTACCTTTAAAGTTGTTCCTTTAAATTGTCATCATTAAATGTTGCAGTTCCATGAAGTTCAATTTTAGATTCTCTTTTCTCTATGTACCTACTTTCATATGTATGCCAACGATTTGTAAATTTGTTTTTTTAGCCTCACCCTTTGTTTTAAGCTTCAGATGATTTATCCAACTGTGTATTTGAAGGTACTTCAAATTCAACAAGTTCAAAACTAAACTCAATACTTAAGTCTTCCATATGGGCATTTTAAGTGTTTTCTAGCCCAGGAAATAGCACAATGATTCTCCTGCTATTTGCTTTCATAGCATCTACTTTTACTTAGTGCTATATTACATACTATGGTTTTTTTATTTATTTTTGACTGTTTGACTTTTTTATTACCATCTCTCTGTCACCTAGGTAGAAGCTTATAAAGACAATAAGGGTAGGGACCATGCACATTTTGCTCACCATTTGCGCACAGCCTGGTACATAAAGGAGTACTGAATAAATATTTAATGAAGAATGTATGAATGAATAGATGAGAAGAAAACTTTAAACATATGAAATAGGGTAAGAAACCTAATGAGAATTCAACTTCTAAACTCATCAAGATATTTATCACTCTCATAAAAGTGCTCTAGTTCTAATTCTCATCATGTTTAATCACTATGATTTTCACTGCAAAAATACATCCCTTAACCTTTGTATCTAGTTAAAAAGTTCAGAAAATAATGTATATATGTAAAATTCAGTATCATGAACAAAAGCTAAGAACCCATGATGCAAGTGGGTCTGTACATAGTGGTATGTTTTACTTCCTTTATAGACATAGGTAAAAATTGTGATTATTTTAATGATTTGATTTGATTTTAGGAATATACTAAGAAAAAAAATGCCCTTAAGTCTGGCTGCTTCTACACAACTATCAATATTTCTAGTGATATTTAAATTCTCTTAGCACTACCTTGAGACTATATAAAGGATTTACACTTTACACCCTTTCACACTTTCTCCTTTTCCAAGCCACTGTCATCTCCTGCCTGGATTGGCATAATAGCCTAGTTTCTCTTTCTACTTCCACTCTTGTTCCTTACAGCAGATTAGAAACCAACACCTAGAGAGATTTATATATATATACATATATAAGTTGTGCTGTATTACTTACCTTTTCAAAACTTTTGTCTCACTCAGAGTAAAAACAAGGGTCCATAGAATGCCTCTCATCTCTTTCTTCTCTTCTCCTTAACTCTCTAGTCATAATCTACTCTCCTAACTGCCTGTTGAACACACCATCCAAAGATACTCTTACCCCTGGGTCTCTGTAGTTGCTTTTCTTAGTTACATTGCTCACTCAATCAATTCTTACAAGTTGCTGGCAGTAAAAAGATACTATCCAGTCAAAGAGGGCTTCTCTAAGCATACATTTTAAAACAAATTATCTTAACCTGGCACCCTCCCCAACTCAGTGCTTTGTTTTTCAACATAACATTTATCACCTACTGTACCTTGTTTGTTTATTTATTGTCTATCTGCCCCCAACTAAAATGAGAGATGTTTATCTGTTTTATTCTCTGCAGTATCCCCAACAATTAGAACACAGTCTGATTCAGTAAATATTTGTTGAATAGATGAATGTGGAATTGAGTTCAGAGTCAGTGGAAAAGCTCATCAATAAACAGGTGCACTCGAGTATTAGAGCTCACAGAGAGGGAGCACCCCACACTGATTGAGGGTACTGGGAGAGAACGTTCATCCAAGAAGATGAACCTGATCAGGGTCTTAAGGACTAAGTATTAAATGTCCTTCAGAGACTTCCCTATATCCTGATGAAAAGATAAGTGACCACATGAGTGATGACTAAATACGCCTGTAGATGCCACTGTTCAATTCCTTGGCTTTAGCAACACTGTAAGGAGACTTTGTGGTGCAAACAGGGAAGTGTTCAGCTACTACTCAAAAATGTGGCGCTGTGGGTAAATGCACCAGACTGCAAAGCCGTTTGAACTGCAAGGTCGACAGTTCAAGTTCACCCACCAGTTGCTCCTCGGAAACCCTATACAGGGTCGCTATGGGTCGGAACGGACTCGACGGCACTTCACAACAACAAAGGAGCTCTGTAGGAGAAAGACCTGACAATTTCTTCCACATGATTATAGCCAAAAACACCCTGTGGGGCAGTTCTACTCTGTCATATTTGGTTACTATGAGTTGAAAATGACTCCAAAGAACCTTTCAACAAAAACATAGCCCAGTAGTCTATCTATGATAGAGAAAGTATGGGGGAGAAGTGACTCTAGAAACCTGACCTGCTGATCTCACCAGGGATCATTTCTTAGGCTGTGTGGTATCATTGCCTGGCATCTCTCCAACACAGGAAAGAATCTCTGGAAGGCAGTATGGGTCTCTAAAGTTCCAAGGAGAATGCCAGAGCTCTTGAGAAAGTAAAACAAAAAATTCTAGAATCCTCTGATGATATCCAAGGAGAGATTAGAATGTGATAAAGGAGCTCTGGTAGCATAGTGGTTACGAATCGGGCTGCGAACCTTAAGGTCAGTGGTTTGAAACTACCAGCTGCTCCGCGGGAAAAAGATGAAGCTTTCTACTCCCGTAAAGATTTACACCCTCGGAAACTCTGTACAGGGTGGCTATGGGTCGGAACCGACTCGACGGCACTTCACAACAACAACAAGAGGAAGAAAAGAGCCTTGCTTTTTTTATATACAGATTGTTTAGATTTTTTTTTTAGTGCAAGTCTGCCCTCAGACCTATAGAGATTCTCTGCAAAAAAACCCCAAAAAGCTTTATATATATATATATAGGTGTGTGTGTGTGATTTTTTTTTATGCATGTGAAAGTTGCACAGTGAACAATTAATTGTACAACAATTAATGCATTTGAGTTATGGTGTTGGAGAAGTATATTAGAGGTATACTGGATTGCCAAAAGAACAAACAAATCTTTCTAGGAAGAAGTACAATCAGAGTGCTCCTTAGAAGCTAAGGTGGACAGACTTTATCTCTCATACTTTGGACATATAATCAGAGGGAACCAGTCCCTGAAAAAGGACATCATGTTTGGTAAAGTGGAGGATCAGAGATAAAGAGGAAGACCCCCAGTAAGATGGATTGACACAGTGGCAGCTACAATGGGCTCAAGCATAGATGCAAAGTGTAGAAGCAATTGCGAGAATGGTGTAGGATCGAGCACTTGACAGCAATATATATGCCCATGTATATATGCACATATATATGGAGTTCTGGTGTGGTGTTGTAGGATAAGCACTGGACTGCTATTCCCAAGTTTGCAAATCCATCAGTCTGCTACTTGGACACCCTATACAGGGTCACTATGAGTCAGAACTGACTCGGGGACACTAAAGACATATGGAGTCCT
>NW_006408616.1:3570903-3586905 GCF_000296735.1 Chrysochloris asiatica
TGGTTCAAGCCTATCAGCCAATCTGTGGGAGAAAGATGACGCTTTTTGCTCCTGCAAAGATTTGAAGCTTTGAAAAAGGTCACAATGGTTCAGAACCAACCGACTCAATGACACTTAGCAACAACATATGCATATATACATACATATATATGCATATGTTGTTGAGTGTTGTTGAGTTGGCTCTGACTCACAGTGACCCTGTATAGGGTTTCCAAGGAATGGACTGTGAGCTTGAATTGTCAACCTTGCAGTTCAAACTGACCTGGAAGTGCAGCGCATTAACCCACAGCGCCACAGCAGGATTCCATATGTATAGAATTAGATACATTTTCAGAAGTTCCTGTGATTTCTAGAGTTCAGATGTTCAACAGCATTGAAAACTAAGAGTAGTGGTTTTTTGTGGATGGCCATAGGCAAGCATTCTGAACTCTTTTGTTACAGGAATAAAGCAAGAAGCTATGGGACATCCAATAACAGGTCAAATATATAATTTGGGAAAATAATGAAGCATTCCACTAAAAAATAAGTGTGACCTTTCAAGCAGAAATGAATCAACACGTATAGAAGTGAGTTTAAAGGGAGGCCCTTCCAATGCAATATATTCAGAGTATTTCTTTATCTCTTTCAACTCTACCGATATACATTATTAAAAGTTGTTTATAGAGCATTGCAAAGCTCTATATGTTGGTTGTTAGGTGCTGTTGAGTAGATTTCAAGTCATAGCGCCCATATGCACAGCAGAATGACATGCAGCCTGGTTCTGCACCATCCTCACAATCAATGCTATGTTTGAGCTCATCGTTGCAGACACTGTATTAATTCAACCGATTAAGGATCTTCCTCTCTTCACTGAGCCTCTACTTTAGCAAGCATGATGTCCTTTTCCAGAGATTTGTCCTTTCAAATAACATGTTCAAAGCATGTGACAAAGTCTTCCTATCTTTGCTTCTAAGGAGCATTATATCTATAGATTTGTTTTTATTTCTGGTTGTTGTTGTTGCTGTTAAGTGTCTTGATTCAGCTCAAACTCATAGCAACCCTGGATAGAATTTCTGAACTTTAAATATTTGCTGGAGCAGAAAGCCTCATCTTTCTCCTGTGGACAGGTTGGTGTTGCTTGAACCATAGACCTTCTGACAGTTTTCATGGTTTATCCAATATTCTTTGCCAACATCATAATTTGCTAATATTCAAGGCTTTATAAAGATGCAAACTGTTGTTGTGTTCTATGAAGTCCGTTCTGACTCAAAGTGATCCTATATGACAGAATTAGAACTAGCCTTTGGTGTTTCCTAACCTGCAATATTAATGGCAGCAGATCACCGGACCCTGTGGAGTTGCTTGTTGGTGGGTTCAAACTACTAACCATTAGTTTAGCAGCTGAGTCTTTACCATTGCTTCACCAGGATGTCAGAGAGACACAAATGTCCTAAATACTAGCCCTCTTCCATTTGGTAATGGACAGAACACGTAATATGTGATATAAAGAGACAGCCCAGGAAAATAGGTGTCATCCTTATATGTAAGCTGACACTACTGAAGACTTTTGCCTTCTCTCAATTTTCTTGACATAATAGTTTGTATGTGCTGCTTCCATTTTCTCAGTATATTTGTGAGTTCCTATTGTTGGATTTCCACTCCTAAAATCCCAAAGAAGCAGCACTCTTATATTTCAACGATGAGAATTTAAATGACAAATCCAGCAGCTTTCAATTTGTGCTAGAATATGACATAAATGATGTGTAGCATTCAACACTGTTGCCTATTCTTAAAATCTCCATCTTGGTTCCTATGACACTGCACTTCTGCCTCGCCTTCTGTTCCCGTTATTGTTTTGGATATGTTTAGCTTCCTCTCCCTACCAGCTACATGTCAGATTCTGCCAAAGCTCTATTCACAGTTCCTTTCCATTTTCTCATGACACCACCACTCTAACTTAAGGCCTATCAACCCGCATTCTCTTTGAGAAGCACTCTGGTCTCAGATACTAATATGACTGCCTTTCTTTTATCATTTAGGTTTCAGTTCATTTGCCACTACCTCAAAAAGATGTATTCAACCATCCAATATAAGGCATAGTGTCTCACCATGATTATTTATCATACGGTTGTTATTGTGAAGTATCCTGTATAGGGTTTTTGAGGAGTGGCTAGTGGTTTTGAACCACCAACCTAGTAGTTAGCTTGTGGTTAGAAGTCCGTCCAGTGCTTATGCTATAGCATCACACCAAGACTCCATTATATTACTCTTTAAAATTTCTTCCAATTACTCATCAATATTTAAACTTACTTTGTTTATGTATTTCTTCCTTTGTTAATTGTCTCCCTCTTTCTACTAAAATTTAGGAAGTTTGTTTTTGTCACTCTGGTTGAGGTAGATTCAGCAGTCAGTTTTATTTTGCCAGGCAAGTAAGAAGCCCTCAATATTTCTTGACTAGATGAATAAATCATATCTGACTCCAAAGGTTTAAACTGCCACCCCAATGTATATATGAAATGTAACTCAGGAGTCCTTTCTTCCATCTGCTGATTAATATTCTAACCTTCTTTCACATACTTCCAGCTGAACAACATGAAAACAGCTCTAAGTAAAAAATGCATAAGACCATCATTTTTTCCAAACTTGCCCTTCTACTTACCCTTCTGAATTCACTTGCTTATTTTGATAGTACCATTTCTATATTGCTCAGGCCCAAAAACTTTGCTCTCCCTTTCATCCATTCAAAAACTCTACAAACAATAATAACTCTTCCTCCTGCTTACTTCTTTCTTCTCCTTATCCACAGCCATTACCCTACCTAATTTAGATTCTCACTCATTGTTGAGATTACATAATACTCAGCCTCCTGAAAGAGTTTCCTGCCCTATGATTAGAAAGTCTCTTAACTTGTTGAATCCTACCTATCTTTTAGAATCCATCTCAAACATCACCAGTTTTATGAAATTTTTCATAATATTCCTAACTGGAAATGTTCTCTTGATTTTCCTTGGTTCTTTTTTACATTTTTCTTATGATCTATCAATATTTCATTTTGATTATCATTTTTTATGTGTTACTTACCACCAAAGTAGTTAAAATTCTTAAATTCATTTGTTTGCTTTGGTGTTTTGTTTTGTTTTAATTTGAGGTACGGGTTACTCTTTGTCATCTTTGCATACCAGGGGTAGGATAGTATAAATATCAGATTAAACAATGGCTGAGGAAATGTTTTGTGATTCTACATCATCCTCACCTGTTCTTGTTGCTGTTTGGCTAGTTCCATTTGCTGACGCTGTTTCTCAATCTGAGAGGCCGCCAATTTCTTCTGCTCATCATGGGCAGCCAATAGCTGCTCTCGTAGACTGGTCAGTTGATTGATCATACCCATGAGCTGCCTCTCTTTCTCAGCTAGGCTCTCAGGAGTCCCTGAAAGAAACGGTGACAAACATACAAGTAAAGGTAAATCAGAAGAAAGTAATTTTTCAGTGACAGTAACTCTTCTGTATAGAGAATTATTCCAAATATAAAGGTCAACACACACACAAGCATCTACCTCCCTTCCTGAAGATTTTTCACTTAACCATAAAAGTGATGTCTATTTGCCAGAACACAGAATACAAAAATACCAGAATGAATTACCAAAATACCAGAATGAACAAAAATGGATTGATTTTTTTAAAAAAAATTATGACATGCAATACTCTATAGCCTTTTTCTTTGATGTTTCAAGTCATTAAATAATGGTTTGTTGATCATCTACCTAATTTCCATATTATACTCTCAGGCAGGTGGACTATAAAAAGAATTTTAAAGTATATTCCTGGCCTTTAATAGTTTTTTATATAAACAAGGTGACAAGACAAAATTTGACTTTAATAACCACATATTTATTAAGAGACCAAGGCATACTTATCAATGATATGAGTGTTCTTCATGAAAATGAATTTGGACCAATCAGAATTAAATGCTTCATGTTAAAGGAAGGCAATAAATCTGTTTAGTCAATCAAGTTTTAGGCCATTTTGCCATATGCCACTTCAAAGCTCTCTTCAAAAACAAAATACAGTTAGCGGGAAATATTCGAGTTGGAAAACACAAACTTAGGCTAACTCTCCCAAATTAAATGTGGTTGGCAAAGTAGCAGATCACACTGAGGACACTTGAGATTGCATAAGTATATAAATCTGAGATTTGGAAAAGCAATGGGAGTCATTGAACAGAAATAGTATGCAAAAATATTTAAAACATGTTAGTGAATCTTTTTAGGTTAAAATAATCATTTGACACAGTGGAAATGTGAGTTAATTGAAACAGAAATAATATCAACTTTAAATGTTCTTCTAAAACTCACTAGACAGACAAGACCCCTATGGTAAAGTACCCGCAGTAGGAGAGAACACCACACTTTTTAATTACAATTTTCACCTCAAATATGAGACATTAAGCACTATTTTAATAATGGATTTGCAGCCTGTATATGTAATTAGATAGAAGAATCTGTTATAACTCAGTCACCCATCCTCAACCCATTGCATTTTCCCCTAACAATTTGTGATGGAAAAGCATTTGCTTCTTCAGGAAGTGATCGCTATAGTTAGTGGCTTATAATTTCCATGTGCCCATTTGGAAGGGAAATAATGTTTCTAATGTATGTTACATAGACTAGAGAACAAATCAGGGGAAAGAATTATTGGGGGGTGGATGGGGGGAAACTTATGCAAGAAACTCATGCCTCTATTCCTTCTATTAAACAATGCTTAGCCTTTCTCAGGGGAAAGGAATGTATAACAAATATTTGCTGATAATTTAATATACCTCAAATATGTGAATTCCAATATTCCAATAGAAAGAACATGCATTATAAAATGAGTAACTATGTGATTGCTGTAATTAGCCCTCTAATATTAAAGGAAGATTTCTTAGGTGTACCCAACTCTATGCCAGGAGCACACACAGAACCCTCCTCCCCTGCACCCACTAGTGACATTGCCAAATTTCCATTGTTGTTGTTGTTAAGTGCCGTCGAGTCGGTTCCGACCCATAGCGACCCTGTACAGGGTTTCCGAGGGTGTAAATCCTTACAGGAGTAGAAAGCCTCATCTTTCTCCCGTGGAGCGGCTGGTAGTTTCGAACCGCTGACCTTAAGGTTCGCAGCCCGATTCGTAACCACTACGCTACCAGAGCTCCTTAAGCAAAATTACCTCCAATTGAGAACCATTTCACTCACAAAAAGCCTACCACTTTTTTCTTTCATTTATTTGCCATACATTTACAGAGCTGCTCCTATGTGCTCACACAAGTCTAGATGTTATGGATACTACAGTATACAAGCCAGAAGAGGGTGCCTTTCTTCATGGAATTTATTTTACATCTAAATGGAAGAGATTTGGGGGGGAAACGCTATCAAATTTATCTAGATAGTAACTTAAATGGTAGTTCCTCAGTGGGTCTCCTCTGAAAACTAAAACTGCCTTTAAAGTGAAATTAAATATTTGACAGGTAGCTATCTATCACCATTACATTGTTACCCCATGGATGGATGAATGTTTATTTGGGGATAAATGTTTTATTTATGAAAGAGATGTGTGCATTATCATTTTCATAGTGAAAACAAAGTCATCCTTGCAATTTTTTTTTTTTTTTTAAGCATGGTTCTATGAAACATCTTCTTATAAGCTTTTAACTTTTATGGAAGATTGCTATTTTAGGAGCTTTCCCCAAGACTGTTACATAGACTCAATTGGATATTGTATTTGAAATGCAAAAAATACAAAACCACAGGTGCCACCACTCCATTCACTATTGGTGAGAGTGTAAAGTAGTACAGATGCAACTGGAAACAGTGAGGTAGTTCCTCAAAAAAGTTGAACATACCATATCACCCAGCAATCCCAGTCCTAGGTGTATATCCAAAAGAAAAAGCATGAACACAAACAAAACCCTGTACACCAATGTTTGTTGCAGCATTTACCACAATAGATAAAAGATGGGGAAAACCAAAATGGCCATCAACTGATGAATGAATAAACAAAATACAGTACATACATAAAAGCATTACTGAGTCATAAAGATAAATAAGTTCCTGATGCAACCTACAACATTCATGAATCTCAAAAACATTATGCTGAGCAAAAAAGGCAGTTGCAAAAGGACAAATATGATATGATCTCCTAGAATATAGAACCAAAGATTACTGGTGGTTACCAAGATCAGAAGAAGGGGAATAAGTAGAGTTTTTGCTTAGGTTGAATTTTACTAAATTTAAGTTAATGCTGGTGAAATAATTTGGAAAAGGATAGCAATAATAGTTGCTGAATCAACATCACTGAATAATACATGCAGAAACGGTTGAATTGGCAAATGTTTAGTTTTATATATTATGCTGTTAAGTGCCGCCGAGTTGGTTCCAACCCATAGCAACCCTGTATAAGGTTTCCAAGGAGAAGCTGGTGAGCTTGAACCACCCACCTTGTAGTTCAAATGGCTTTGCAGTCTGGTGCATTAACTCACAATGCCACATCAGGACTCCTTTATATATTATAACCACAATTTTTTTTTTAATGTAAAAAACCAATTGTTGAATTGTTTTATTTTTATATATTAAATTTGCTTCATTTATAACTTGAACACACTTAAAAACAGTCATCTCATACATTGCATTTTTCATTTCTTATTCATTCATCAAATATGTATTGAATTCCTAACTCTGGACTAACAGTAAGTAGGGTGAAGGAAGGTAAACAGGCAAATATACTAACAATACAAAACAGTGCTAGGGAGAGATCAAGATTCAAGCTATCCTGGGTGCAAATCAGCTGGGATCTTCTTTCATTTGTGCTGAGTGTGAAAATGTTTTAAAGTTTTAAAGGATTTTAAAAACCACCTAGTCCGATTTTATTGGAGTCAAGTACCATGTGAGTAGTACAGTCTTTGAAACCAGAAAGGATTAGTTTCCAATAGGACTTTGCCAAAACTAACATGTGTGGTTTTAGATAATTAATCTCTGAGCACCGATTTTTTTCATATGTAAAATGGGAATAAAGTGACTTTACTATTATACTTTTCTAAGGGAAAAACTTTTAAAGTACCTACTACATAATTAGGCATATAATCAATTGTTGTTATCGGCAACTTCTAAAAAAATGAATGACAACTTTTTTAAAAAAAGAAATAAATTAAAAGAGGTAAGCCAAATTTCCAAAAGGTCAAACCACAAGTATTTGAAAAATTAGGGCCATATGACAAAAAATCGTTTTGACTACACCAAGCCTTCTTATTCAGAGAATTGTTCTTTTAAAACTGGAAAATGTCTTAGGTTAATTGTGTTATCCAATGGTATGGGTAGTGTTTCAATAAGCTTTGCAGACAAGATCTTGAAAAAACAAATCATGTCTTTATAGTTATTTTACTTTTAGAGTTTTCATACTCGTAGCACAATTAAATAGTTGTTAAATTAAGGAATATATTTTATATAGACAAATAAAACTCAAAATACATAAGAGTTGAGTTGTTCCTATTATGTTTTAAATGTACAGTTATTAAGTACATGCTTTTAAAAGTAGTATTGACTTGCTTATTGATGGACTGGGTCATCAATTTACAGATCAATTGAGAACCAGTGGTTGAGTATTTTCTTCCCACCACTTGCTGGGTTTATTCACTGGCATGAGGATGCTGGCATCCTGAGAAACAAAAAGTCACTGGTTTTAAAAGTCACTTTTAGCTTTTATAGACATGGCCAAACTTATTTTGAAAAGTTATAATGCTGTGTGCTGCCAAAAGCCTTTCTTTAGTTCTTATGAAGTAGTTTTTATAAAAAGTGGGTAAAAAATTTACTCATCAGCCACTACAGAGGAACGATAGAACAAACTTAGCAGATTAAAAACATTAAACATTTACTTTATTTCAAAGCAGATGCCTGCATGTTTTGTACCTTCTTTATGGATGACTCTTGTATTGAACAAATTCCAACAGTTTCCATAAAAAATAATCAAACATTTCCAACCTCTTTGTAAAAGTGTGCTCACATATATGCTTGTCGGTAACATGCAATGAAATGATTACAAGGTTGAATTTTTAAAAGAAAAGTTTTAAATATCTTTCAAAGAGAAATAGCCCCTTATGTAGCTCAATGTTGAAATTTCAGGTTCTGTGGTTTAAATTTATCAAGGATTCCTCACTAGATTTACTATTTGGGATATAATTCCTATTCCAAACCACTTTTTTTCAAATTCTAGTGTTGTGCTGTAAGATAAGCAGAAGACCACAAGGTCGATGTTTCAAACTCACCAGCTGCTGCTCGGAAACCCTACACAGGGTCACTATGAGTAGAATCAACTCCACAGCACTTAGCAACAATGTTATCTAAAAAGACTGATCACTTCCATACCATATATTGAATCGACAAATGCCTTTTACTTCAAAATTATACATATCAACTAAGAGCTTATCCATTTTAATCCATACGTTGAATCTATATAGCATATGTCTTTACTTCATGAGCTCTCCAAGGCTGAATGCATTCTATTTTTAAATCAATTGTTGACAATTCTAAAGATGTTTGGTATTTGACACTATGCACAATCTTCTAGAAAGAACAAGATTATAGCCTTCAAAAAGAGTCAATTTTTTAACTACACCTGATGCAGCTGACATTTTCTATAGCATCAGACACAACACTTTTGCAGGCCTGAATGAATTGTAGTTATGTAAGAAATGATGCATTCTGAGCAAGGTAAGAGAGACCATCAGAGACACCGATGGCACATAATTCAGTCTTTAAAGAACTCTTCATACATTGCAGGTAGGAAGACTGAACTTGGCTTTTCTGAGTGACTCGGCCAAAAACCCCTCCAAAGAATGCCCTACTTTTATAATCTCATCAAGACAGAAATATTTATGAGAGAATTCTTCATGCAGTTATTTGTGTTATAATTCTATAAACAAATATTAAGTCAGCAAAATAGACATTTTGCAATTACCTTGTTGAAAAACAAATGAGCTATTTAGAATAGCAAAGCTATCCTGGATCCCCAGATACTGTCCCTCAGGTAAAGTGCCAATGAAATGACCTGACCTTCAATGTAATGTAATTTCATGATAGCTGACAAAATGTGTAAGACTCTTGGCCACCAACTGGGGCACAAGTACTGCTGTCCCTTCTCAGTAGTTAATACAACGATGAGTAACTAACTATACAACTCAATGCTTTTGCCATAGACAAGGGCAAAATGCTGTCACCTGGCCCATTTCACTGTATGGCTTACTAAGAAAGAAGAGAAACGATTTCTTCCGGCAGCAAATCAGTTTATAACATATATTGACTGCTTGCTGTTGGCATAGCCTTTTAGTCAAACTGTTTTGTTCTGCAAATCTAGATCCAGTGTATTTTGTGTGTGTCCATTAGATATTGCTTCAAATGCAACTTTAAAACCTAATTATTCCATATTTCCAAAGTACCAGTGCATAAAATGGCATAAAGTGTTTGCAGGGAAATAATTTAGCATACAAAAATCAAATATATGCTTTCAGAAGTGGGTGACCTTTCCTAACTCACTTTGTTTCTCAAAAAACAAGATTGATTTTAACTGGGTATG
Organism: Chrysochloris asiatica; assembly: GCF_000296735.1. Classification (NCBI taxonomy): domain Eukaryota; kingdom Metazoa; phylum Chordata; class Mammalia; order Afrosoricida; family Chrysochloridae; genus Chrysochloris; species Chrysochloris asiatica. Next base: position 3,580,479 of record NW_006408616.1, read on the forward strand.
ACAACTCTTTATTGATAGTTAAAAATCTGTGAATCAAATGCTATTTACTTCTCTCACTGAAAAAAGTATCATTTTTACTTTTTTAAGTAAGCAATGCTAAGGAAAATGTCTTCAAATTTTGCTAAGCAGTAATTTTCAATATTTGTCCAAATGTCCTGTAAGCAACTGACTGATAATGGCTTTCAGTCGGTACTTATGAATTGAGCTCAGTCTTGATTTGACTAGTCTTGATTATTTATGAAAGGAATATGTGTGTAGGTACATGTGTATGTCCACAAGCACACACACACACACCCTGAAACTCATTAAAAGTAATACGAAAACTGGCCAGCGTAAAAGTTTCAATGGGAAAAAAAAAAAAATCTTTGGACCACAAGAAGACCCTGTAAACACTAGAAAGGCTGTAAGCATCCTAATATATGGAATGTTGTTGTTGTTGTTAAGTGCCTTCAAATCAGTTCTGGCACATACGGACCCTGCACAGGGTTTCCAAGGAGCAGCTGGTGAGCTTGAATTGTTGTCAACCTTGCAGTTCACACCGACTTTACAGTCCAGTGCATTAACCTACAGCGTCACACCAGGACCCCAACATATATTGGATGGATATATTATTTAAATTACTATTAACCAAAAGTTGAATAAATTTGTATTCTAAGATTTAAAAAAAAAAATCACCCTTTCCTCTCTCCACCAAAATGGTGTTCATGTATTTAATGAGACTTTATTTGTCTCATTAAAAATAGCTGCCAAACAGCATAGCTATTGTTCATGTCTAACTTCTTCTGGGGTGGCATAACAACCACATTCCTGGGCTCTCCATAAACACCATGCCTGACCCCCCCAAGAACCTTTAAGTCAAATTCATTTACCCCCAGAGGGCAACACACTATTGTATCCTCTCCACCTTCTAGCCACCTATGAACAATGCATAGTAATTGCAACTGTCACGGGCAGTCAGTAGGAAAAATAACCTGGCTCTGTATTTTCCCAGTTCACTGCCAAACCTGATCTGAGCACCTAATAACCATGCCCCCAACAGAAGAAAGACCTACAGTTGCTTTTAAAATGCATCAGAAAACAGCTTTTTGTGTAGAACCAGAGAATAATCACCAAACTTGTGGTCTGAATGGGAAGCTTAAAAAAACTCAAAATTAAAGACAGAAACTTCTTTTGTGACTGTACTGTAGCTTCCTAAACTACCCCCCAGGCAAGTCTGAAAGGAGCATTGAGCCTTTTTCCTCTAAGCTTATCATCACTGCTGTTAACTGCTTTTAAGTTGGACTTGTGAAGGGAAACGAGGGTGGGGGAAAAGGTTTGTCCTCCAATGGAATGAGATCACAAAGCTTGGAAAAGGTGGTCTCTGGTCTGCTCTGTTATTACCTAGGTCAGAGGAGAATAAAGGACGTTGGAGAGTACAATTCTATACTTCAAGAGCAAGTGGGTTAAAATCAATCAAAATAATTCTAAAGGACCTGATGTTTCAGTAAATGAAACTTCTCAGTTCTCCTTAAAGTTCGTCTTCAAACCCTTCAAACTGAAAAATCCATTGCTGCCAAGCTGTTGTTGTTAAGTGCTGTCCAATTGGTTCTACCTCATAACGATTCTGTATAGAGCTTCCAAGGTGTGGCTGGTGGGTTTGAACCACTGACTGTGTGATTAGCATGCCAGTATCATCCTATAGCACCACACCAGGACTCCAGTGACACTATCGAGATTGTTGTTGTTAAGTGTCATCCAGTTGGTTCTGACTCATAGCAACACTGTATAGGGCTTCCAGAGGCCTCGGGGTGGTGCTGTCAGTTAATGTGCTCGGACTGTAAAGTCAGTTTGAACTGCAAGGTCAGCGATTCAAGCTCACCAGCCACTCCTCAGAAACCTTATGCAGGGTTGCTATGAGTTGGAACCGACTCGACAGCACTTAACATAGGGTTTCCAAGGAGCGTCTGGAGAGTTTGAACTTCCAACCTTGTGGTTCAAACCAACCTTTCAGTCCAGTGAACCTATTGTTGTTGCTGTTAAGTACCATCGAGTCAGTTCCAACCCATAGTGACCCTGTATAGGGTTTCCGAGGAGCGCCTGGTGAGCTTGAACCACCGACCTTGCAGTTCAAATAGCTTTGCAATCTGGCACACATTAACCCACAGCGCCAAACCAGGACTCCAGTGAACCTATTGTTGTTGTTAAGTGCCGTCGAGTCGGTTCCGACCTATAGCGACCCTGAACAGGGTTTCCGTGGCTGTAAATCTTTACGGGAGCAGAAAGCCTCATCTTTCTCCCACGGAGCAGCTGGTAGTTTCGAACTGCTGACCTTGTGGTTCACAGCCTGATTCGTAACCACTACACTACTAGAGCTCCTTTTAGGATGGTGTAAAACTGTCCTGTAGGGTTTCTGTGTTTACAAAAGCTGATTGCCACATCTTCTGATGGTTCCAGCCACAGACCTTTTAGTTAGAAGTCACATGTTTAACCACTGTGCCACCAGAGCTCCTTAAGCCCTTTTGCTGTTGTTGTTAGTGTTGTTGAATCTGTTCTGACACACAGCAAGCCTATATAGAGTTTCCAAGAGCAGCTGGTGAGTTTGAACCACCGGCCTTGTGGTCCCGTGCTTATCCTACAGCACCACACCAGGACTCCCTTGTTGTTTATTGTTATTTAGTGCAGTTGAGTCGGTTCCGACCCAGAGTGACTCTGTGGGGTTTCTGAGTGGAATGAGATCACAAATCTTGGGGTTTTGTGATCCTATGGGGTTTCCAAGGAGCAGTTGGTGAGCTTGAACTGCCTACCTTGAAGGTCAAATGGTTTTGCAGTCTGGCATATTAACCCACAGTGCCACATCAGGACTCCTTTAAGGCACATTATTTATTATATATTTGAAGAGATTCCCTGCAGATTTGGGTTACTTAAGGAGTCCTGGTGTGACGCTCACTTTAGGTAAAGCACTAGACTGCTAGCCACTCCTCAGAAACCCTATGAGTTGGAATCTACTCCATGGCACTAACGATAACATTTTCTTGATTAGCTCCCATTTATTTTCCTAGCAGCCATTTATTCTCCCACCACCCTTGACACTTAGTCATGGCCTATTCTATGTTGTTGTTGTTAAGCGCTGTCAAGTTGGTATACTACATGTAACTCCAAAGTTTCTGAAAGCAAAGTGAAATATTAGGTCAAACATTTTATGGGAGTTTTCAAGTATCCAGACATTAGCTGCCAAGTAGGCACCATGTGGAGGCCTGGTGTGGCCCTGTGGGTTAATGCGCCAGACTGCAAAGTCATTCGAACTGCAAGGTCGGTGGTTCAAGCTCACCAGCTACTCCTCGGAAGCCCTATACAGGATCGCTATGGCTTGGAACTGACTCAACGGCACTTAACAACAACATGCACCATGTAAAAAGAATGATTCTATTTTTTTACTTTCTCCAGGATGCTCTGAGGTAGTAGAGCTTTCAGACAGACAGCTGTTCCCTTCACTGAAAGAGCACATGCACAGACACACTAAGGCAACAAGCTATTTAGGCTTCTGTATGTATATTAATAATTAATACGGGCTTCTGGTGTGTGGCTGTAGGATAAGCACTGGACTGCAAACCACAAGGTCAGAGGTTCAAACCCACCAGCTCTTTCTCGGAAACCCCACACAAGGTTGCTGTGCATCAGAACTGACTCTGAGGACACTTAACGACAACAATGTATATTAACATGAATTTAGTGAGGATAAATATACATCCAACCTCTATCAAAATGTACACAATAATATATAACTAAAACATTCAACATTCAGAAATCTTTTGATGCTATCCAGCTTTTTTACTTAATATTAATCTTATTGTATAATCCTAAATGACCTATTAACAAAAAAAATAAAAATCTACAGATTGTCTACTATGCCCTGAGAAAACATAGTTTTAAATCAGTTGAAATGCAATGCTTCACTCTATTTTTATATGAGAAAATGAAATTTCCCTTTGTTATTTGTTGTTTGAGCTAAGTGTCGCTGAGTCTGTTCCAACTCATAGCAACTCTGTATAGAGTCTGAGGAGCAGCTTGTGGTCTAGTGCATTATCCCACAGCGCTATACTGGGACTCCTTGTTATAAGTAAACGTTTATTAAGATATGAGCATTCTGTATCTTCAAATTCAAAATAAGTTTTTTATTTTCTTGGTTGTACGTAATTGCTGATTCAAATAAAACCCAAACCAAAATGCTATATTTTAGAGTATAAAACAACATTTGAATATGCACTCCTTATTCATCATTAACTGTAGTTTACATACATGCTTTCTTTCATCCAATGTATAGAATGTATAAAATCACCTCCAGAGATGCAGTTTTCAACTTGCTAAAGGCACATTTCTACTTACAGAATAAACCAGCTAACCAGCAAAGAGAAATAATGAAAACTAAAGCGTATTAAAGATACAGTGGGGTTATTCTGTTAAGACAACATGTTGTTTGTATTACAAGGTACAAAGAGAAAGTAAGAACCCTGATAAACCTCCATTCAAGCTAGAAAGAGGGGAAACATCAGAGACAGAAAATGTGTAAGACAGAAAAAGGGAGGGGCAAAGCAGAAAACCACCAGTAATATTTCGAATATCAAATTAATTATGGTATATTTTGAATCAAAATAGTGACACACATGTTACCTTTTATTTCACCAAAGTTCCCTGATCCCATTGCAAGAAGCTTGTCTTTCCAGTCCTTTGAGAGCAGCTTTTCAATACTGGGGGTTTCTAAGTAAAGAAGAAAAAAAAATAATGTAAGCAAATCAACATGACTATGTTTACAATAGAACTCATTAAAAGTCTATCTGCTAAAAATAAGGCCATCCCTATCTGGGCCCCAGTCCATAATGACTTCATCAACAAACTGATAAGAGGGGAGGGAAAAAAAGAATGTGTTTTGTCACCTGCTGTTTCAAAATCATTAGCTTTTTCCTCTTGCGGAACAAAGCCATACTAATTCTTTATGACAATGGGTACATATAAACCTGCAGTTCATTGATTTTCAATTTGGTGAACAAATTCCTGTTATAATAGATGCTTGTCAATTTCAGGGTGTTAGTCTGCAGTCAAAAAATAATTATGTTGATAAAATGCAGAGCAAAAAAAAAAAAAAAAAGCAAAGAATTAGCTCTTAAATCTGCTACATGTAATTATATCCCTCTGTGTGTTTACAATTACATCCACTTTATAATATGTGTTTAACATTGTGTGGTGGTAAGCACACAAGCACACTGTGGAAAGATTTGCCAGTCCCTCAAACGGTAAAAAAAAAAAAAAAAGTTTATATAAAAGAAGCTTTAAAAAGATTGCAAAATCTAGTGACATGGGTAATGCATACAATGGAAACCTATTATTTGCTTATTTCAGATTTGTATCACACTCTTTAAAAATGCCCTATGTTGGCAAGGGGCACATACATTTTGGAGAGCAAGGTTGTGCTTTCATCTGATATTTGTGTCTATATAGCACATGGTTTTTGACCTCTCTTTTTGTATTGAATTTTAATGTATAAGTAAATATAAATGCTAACACATCCTAAACCTGAAACTCAGCTCCAAACAATGTAATTGTATATTCTTGTCAGCATTTAGATGGGTACACAATTACAATGGCTTTCAATCCCAGGATTAACACTGCATTCAGATAGAAAATGGAGTGTACTAAAAGATAAGTGTCCCAGTATGTGCCATCTAAATAACAATACCCACACTTATTATCCAGATCTAAGACATAGACTGCCATTCTCCACACTGGTGTTTATGTGTATTTGTGTTTGTTCAAGCATTTGTTTACCCCCTACTAGGAGCATAAAGAGAGAGTACATGTTAATTTATCAAAGGGACCGTCTGGCCTAGAGACCATAAGATTATTAGAAACTGGTTAATTTTCCCCATAGTAAAATGCACTTAAGAAGCCTTACTCATTGCCTTTGGCTAATGTTGTCTACTTTTTCAGGGCCCCTGTAGGATAAGCACTGGACTGGGAACCAAAAGGTTGGAGGTTCAAACCCACCAGATGCTCCTTGGAAACCCTGTACAGGGTTGTTATGAGTTGGAATTGACTCAAAGGTACTTAACCAGAACATCTTAACAGCTATAAGTTAGCAGAGTCACAAAGCTTGTGTGGAGTTTTCAATAAAGCTGAGGTGAAATTTTCTTTGGAAAAACTGTGATAGCATAGGACACTTCTCTTTCAGATGACAAAAATTTGTGGTAAATAAAATGATGAAAAGCTCATTTTCATAACCACTGCCTTACATAGTCTAAATGAATAGGTGAAAATACACATCCACAGCCTACAACTACTATTTGTAGCCTTACCAACGGCATGTGTGAAATGTTTTCTTCCTTTATAAAATGTATCTCTCTCTCTCTCTCTCTCTCTCTCTCTCTCTCTCTCTCTATATATATATATATATATA
>NW_006408616.1:3587491-3597616 GCF_000296735.1 Chrysochloris asiatica
AGAGAGAAAGAGACCTGATGTAGTGCTGTGGGTTAATGCGCCAGAATGCAAAGCCGTTTGACTACAAGTCGGCGGTTCAAACTCACCAGCTGCTCCTCGGAAACTATATATATATAGTTGTTGTTGTTATGTGCCGTGGAGTCGATTCCGACTCATAGCGACCCTGTACAAGGTTTTCGAGGCTGTAAATCTTTATAGGAGCAGAAAGCCACCTCTTTCTTTTGCAGAACAGCTGGTAGTTTTGAACTGCTGACCTTACGGTTCACACCCCGATTTGTAACCACTACGCTACCAGAGCTCATATATATATATATATTTCTTCACATTTAAGAAAAAAAAAATACTAAATACTTAAAAAACATTTTTAAACATCACTCTTTTTATATCATAATGTTTGGGAACTGGTGGCAATTCTATGAGTAATAAAACATTCAATCTTCTTATTGTAATCAATATGTCTGTACACTGAAGCTTTAAAAGTAAAATTTAAAACCTTCTGTGAGGATCTCCAACGTTTCTACATCCCCAGTAATTTTCAAAACCTTATCACAGTAGGTCAAATAAACACCAGTTTCTTTTTTTCCAGCACTCTACAAAAATTCTTGAGTAGCATGTAAACAGGGCACAGCCAATATGGTATTTGCAATAGAGTACTGTCAGTCATTAAAAGCTAACAAACCTTTGCAAAGCTGGAATGCAGCAATAGAAATCCATTGTGCACTAACAATAGGCCTCTGAACCTCCCAGCACCAAAAGCAGACCATTTTACTTTTAAGGCTATTGTCTGCAAAGTCCATGACAAAGCTTTTCCCCTGCAGCTAGACAAAATATTCACTGTAGTGTGCTCAGAAAGAAACAGAAGTCTTCTGTCTAAGTTGCAGAATTAAAGAAACAGCCGCCAGATTTCTGAAACCTGTAGAACATTCTTGGTCTCTTTATTACTAGCATAAAGATATTAAGCTCAAATTTAGAGTCACTTTTTCAAGCACCTGACTTTTAACATATGCTACCAAAAAAAAAGAATAACTTCTTTAAGACCAACTTATTTAGAAAATGTAAAATTAGAAACATACCTAACTCAGGTATCTATGGACAAATAAAGACACTAATACTTGTAACGCTTGCAATTTAGGTGAAGCGTATACTTTACAATTAGACTCAATAAACATTTATTGAGTAGCTTATGTGCCAGGAACTATGGTAGCTGCTTTTACTTGCGTTCTCTCATTTATTCAGAGCAACCACCTGAAGACTTGGGCTAGGCAATTTTATCTTTTTTACTGGCTTAAAATAAACAGCAAGACACAGAAGCAAAAAGGAGAAAAGACCTGATGTGATGGCTCACAAACTGTAAGAGGTTTGAACCAAGCATTTTTCTACAAATATCTGCTGCTCTTGTGGACAATGAATTGATAAGGACAGCAACTATTTTGAGAGCTATGTGCTAAGTAGTATGTATACCAGGTCATTTGTATGTGGTAACTCAAACTTCTCACAATAATCTTCTGAATTAGACAGTGGTCCTGGTGTGGTGCTGTGGGTTATTGCCCTGCACTGCAAGGTCAGTTTGAATTGCAAGGTCGGTGGTTCAAGCTCACCAGCTGCTCCTCAGAAATCCTCTACAGGGTCAGACCGACTCAATGGCACTTAAAACAACAACAACGACCTATATGTTAAAGTCCTTGGGTGATATGAATGACAAATGTGTTCAGCAGCTAATTGAGAGGTTGGGGGTTTGAATCTATGCTGGGGTGCTTCCGAAGAAAGGCCTGGTGATCTACTTCCAAGAAGTCAGCCACAGAAAACCGTATGAAGCACACTTCTCCTCTGACACACATGGAGTTGCCAGGAGTTGGAAGTGACTTGAAAGCAACTGTGTTCTACTTCTGTTTAACAGTTGAAAATATCAAAGTTGAAGGAAATATCTTGGCTTTCTTGTTATAGCGCTAAGGTCAATCTGTTGGGTCCTAAAGACTTTGCTCTTTCCAGTTCACACACATTATCTCATTTCATTTGCAAAACAACCCTGTACAGTACAAAAAACTATAGCTGTTAATTCTACTAAAAGTTGGAATAAAATGTTTAAGGAAGAATTTCTCAGAGTAATGAGTACCTATGAACAACAATGGAGGGATTAAAAATCAAGACTTCTTAAAGTGTTCATAATTCTCAGGATATAGAGTATTATATGACTTTGCCCACTAGAATTCTGGGCAATTTAAAGAAAACCTAACATCTACTAGTAAATACATATAATACTTACATGTAATAGCATGACTTCCTTTTTTTATTTTATTTTTTTTAAAGTGGAAGAACTGTCTGGCTACCAGTCAAACAATGGGGGTTCTCTGGACTTGGCTACTGGCTAGTTCAAGGACCCTAAGCATATCACTTCACCCACTTCATATCTCTACCTGAATTGCTGTGAACAAAACACTTTGAGTAAATCCATTTCCAGTGTTTTACCAACGGCTACCATTTTCATTTGTTTCCATTGCTAGTTCATGAGCAAGTGGCAAAAAAAAAAAAAAAAAAATGATCTCATACTAAGGAACTCATTGGATGGACATGTACCAATAATGGAATTTCTATGAATAGTTAATATCCTATAGAAATTCATGCTTAGAAATATAAAAGATGAAATGGCAAAATCCCAATATTTATAATACACCTGTCCACTAATGAGTGAAGAATACAAGTAAAGGGAAATTTGATGCAATTTTAAGTGCTGTTTATGTGCTGATAGAGTAAACTAGATTGTAGCAATTTGCAAACGTACAAATATTCTAATTATGCAACATCCATAATTACCATGTTAACTTTTAAAGATTCTACTGAGATTTGTTTCTCCTGAAGTTTACTTACTGTAAGCACTAGAGTATCAAGATTATCTTCAAAAAAAGGAACCAGGGATCTCTATATTAAGTGTGAAAATAATAACAATTATTACTATTTGCTGACATTTCAACTTATAGAATGCTGTCAAATATAACAGTCCTGTCAATCACATATATTACTATCACATCCATTTTGTAGATGAGGAAAGTAAGGTTCAAAAGATGCCCAACTTCATCTAGTAAGAAGGTAGAAAAGATAGAATGCAAAACTCGATTGTCTCAGGTCAAGGACCTGCTCTATTCAGGGCAAAGGCAAAGATATATGTATGTATGTTAAAAGAGGAAATGAAATAAGTGTTAAGGAAAAACTACTAAAATCAATTAGAGAGAAGTAAAATATATCTTTCATTAATCAACACATTAATATTAAGGACAATTCTAATTGGATTAATTTTGTCTCTGTCTGCTATCAGGAACATTTTGATATATTTGCTTATTGTTTTTTGTTGTTTTTTTTTTCCTTCTCACCCTTGCCTGTTTTGCTCACATATGCTTCTTCACATCAATGCCTGTGGCAATCCCCACCAGTGAATAGCCCCCCCAACTGTGCCAGCCATTGTTACAACAGCATCCTGCCTCTTTAGAGCCTGTTCATTCCCTATAACTCTCACTCCTTTTTCCCTTCAGTGCCAAACCCTCTTAAGACTTACTCCCTCATCTGGAACAATGAGACCTAGAGACTCATGCCAACATATTGTAATTCTCCAACAAGCTGCCAGTGCCAAGAATTAAACCACATTCGCTCCAGTGCAGTAGCTTTACACACAGGCTCAGTTTTTTGCTTTGTGTTTATGTAGGGTTTTTTTTTTTCCCTTAATCTCCCTTGAACTGCTGTAGCAGAGCTCATTGAAAAATTGAACAAGAAAAAATACATATGTATAATATTTGACTTTTTAAACAAAGTCCCAGGAGTTAGATCATATCAAATCTACTACTGTTTATATTTTAATTTTGTAGCTTAAACTAAGCTCTGTTCTCCCTGACATGTGATAGGATACACATTTAGGAATGGGAGTCTTCTATGGGAAGAAACAACATTATGGTTAAACTTCAAAATATGTCAATACTTCCTTTGAAGTCAAGTAAAAGCATATGCATATTGTCCATATCATAAAATCAGAATTTTAGATCTGGAAAGAATCATTCCCTATCACTTGTTGTTGTATGCTGCCATGTGAGTTCTGACTCATAGCAACTCTGAATAGGGTTCTGAGCAGCTGGGAGGTTTGAACTGCTGATCATGAAGTTAGCAATCCACTGCTTATCCTAGAGCGCCACATCAGGAATTTACACCAGCGTTCCCACCAGGAAAGAATTATTTGCTATCATTTAGATAAGCACAATGTACATTTCATACAATTATATAAAATTCATTAAAGTAAATTTAGAAATGATATAAATTAATTGAATTTTATTATGTATTACATAAGGAGTACTGGTACCACAGTGGACTACCACCTGGGTTACTAACTGCAAGGTTAGCAGTTCATATCTAGCAGTTGCTTCACAGGAAAAAGATAAGGTTTTATGCTTCTGTAAAGATTTACAGCATCAGAAACCCTATACAGGGTTGCTATGGGCCGGAACCAACTCATTGGCACACCACCACCACCTCCACCACCCCTAAATATTAATTATATGAAGTCCTGGTGTGGCGCTGTAGGATAAGCACTGGGTTGCTAACCAAAAGGTCGGCATTTCAAGCCCACCAGTTAGTTGCTCCACGGAAACCCTATTCAGTGTCGCTCTGAGTCGAAACTGACGCAATAGCACTTAACAACAACAACAACATGAATTATATAATAATTATATAACTTTCATAGAAATAATTTACTAAGACATATTGGACATAAGTGGGTTGGTTACTTAAAACTGAGAGTAAAACAAAATAAGCATTCCATTGTCACGTGAATCAAATTAACAGGAAACAAATTGAGATTAATTATTATTATTATTATTTTTTTTTACAAAACTTGGATCTTTTCATGTGCTAATAGACTGTCAATCTTTTAGTGAATTATGGATTATATGTTGCTGTTGTTATGCCTTCCAGTCAATTCTCACTCATAGTAACCCAGTATAGTATTTCTAAGGAGATGCTGATGAGTTTGAACCACAGACCTTCCAGTTCAAATTGACCTTGTGATCCAGTGCCTAGCCTACAGTGTCACAACATGGACTATATACTGTTTTGTTATATGTGACCAAGAATATTAGTGTTGGGAATGTATTGTTTTGCTCAACAATATTTGGGTAACACTGATCTTGACCAATCTCTTCCTTCAACATGCTGAAAAACTGTTAATAAGTTGCCTACAATCATGCAATTAATCAATGATAAAGCAGCACTGGTATGGCACTGTAAGATAAACACTGGACCGCTAAGCACAGGGTCAGTGGTTCAAATCCACCAGTCACTCCTCGGAAATCCAACATAGGGTTGCTAAGAGTTGGAACTGACTTGACAGCACTTAACAACAACAATAAAAACAACCCTTTTCTGAAGTCCTGGTGTGGCACTGTAGGATAAGCACTGGACTGCTAACCATAAGGTCAGTGGTTTAGAACCACCAACTGCTCCTCAGAAATCCTACATAGGGTTGCTATGATTCAGAACCAATTCGACTACAGTTAACAACAGCATGACTAATGATAAGATTAGCAATATTTGTGGGTGAGATGAATCTAACTCTGGGAATCATGTATCAGTAAGAGTTCAATTCATGTTGATAATATCTGCATATCTAGAGAACATTTGGGGACACACATTAAACAATTTATTGAGAGAATTATAAACACTTTCACATATCTTAAAAATGTATTTGTGCATAGAAGGGCAGAAGGTCCTGTAACAGTGCCATTAGACAAGCATTACAGCTATTCTGTTACTGAATATATCAAGTTCTTCTAGGAACTGTTAAAAAATAAACAGCACAACATGCACAGTATGAACACATCTGAAATTCCTAAGCATTAAGATTTCAGTAAGCCTTATTTTTATATGTAATTATTCTAAAGTGCATTAAGCTCTTAAAATACTTTACTTTTAGTACTGCCAAAATACTTGTTTGTTTCCACTTGAAAGTTAATAAGAGCTGTTAACAGAAAAATAAATAAATAAATAAATCATAACTTTGGCCTGCTGACTCAAATTTGAAATGTTTAATGAGCAATCAGTTTTTGGAATATGTAATACCAATCATTAGTCAGAGGTTTAAGTTTTCTTTTTGCACAAGCTGAAATTATTAACAGACCTGTTCAATTTTACCCAATTGTAACTGAATAATTGTTCATCATATGGTAACATATGCAATAATCAATATGGCATAATTGCTACACATCAGTACCCCTGAGTTTACATTGCACAACATGGCTCTATAGTTCCTGTATGTACATTTCACTACATAACATACTTCCTTTGTGAGTGATAGAGTAGATGTTTGTTTCTTCTTCTTCACTAATAAAGTAAGTACAGACTATATCACTCTTCTTTATTTTTATTTCCAGCAAAAATAACTTAAGTAATTTACGAGTCGGTTGCTTGTGGTCTGCCATGGAACCAGTTCCGACTCATAGACCCCGTATAGGGTTTCCGAGGCTATGAATCTTTACTGGAGCAGAAAGCCTCGTCTTTCTCCCACGAAACTGCTGACCTCGAGATTAGCAGTTCGATTCATAACCACCACCCTACTAGCACTCCTTAATAGAAGAGTTGTTGTTGTTATGTGCCTTGGAATCGGTTCCGACTCATAGCGACCCTACACAGGGTTTCTGGGGCTGTAAATCTTTACGGGAGCAGAAAGCCTCATCTTTCTCCAACGGAAACGCTGGTAGTTTTGAACTGCCGACCTTCAGGTTTGCAGGCTGATTCGTAACCACTACGCTACCAGAGCTCCTAATAGAAGAGTAGTGTTCCAAAAATAATTACAAAAAAGTATTCTTAAAGAATAAAATCTCTCTTGAGTTTTGTTATTAAAAATAAATGATGATTTTGATGTCATGCAACCTGACTCCATCACTTACCGGTTTAGTGACCTTTGGCAAATAATCTAACTTCTCTATACTTCAATTTACTTAATTTATAGGAGAGGATAATAACTGTGCTTTTCTTCTACAGTTGTTGTGAGAATTAAATCAGATAAATTATATAAAGCACTTGAAATATAACATCGAGCACATAGTAACATCTAAGAAATATTAACTAACATGACAACTATAGCTAAGTATACAATCCAAAAGAACCATTTTAAAAACCAATTATGTAATATACATAGGTTTTTACCTTGCCTGCAGTGAAACTAACAAACATCAAAAGCCTTATTGTTGTTGTCACTTTTGTTAAGTGCCTGGTTCTGACTCTGTATAGCTACCCTGTATAGGGTTTCTAAGGAGTGACTGGTGAACTTGAACTGCCGACCTTAGGAAATAAATTCTATCGTTGCACTTCAAACCCACCAGCTGCTCCTCATACGCCCTATACAGGGTGGCTATGATTCGGAATGAACTTGACAATACTTAACAACAACTACACATTTTATGAAAATGTTGGTTATATGCCATTCCTATGACTTTTTTTTTTTCTTAGCTGAACTATGTCAACAAAAAGTATTTGGTCCCTAGTCTATCACCCTTAGACACCCTTCAAACCTGAAACTGAACCTACCCCAGGGGATCACCTTTCAGCCAAACAATAATACAGATCAATCATACCTGAGAGGACCATCATCCTTATAACGATCAACCATAGGAGACCAAAAGAGCAACATTTCCCTACAAACAAATATCAGAAGGCAGGAAAGGACAGGAAGGGACATATGGCAATGGGGAACCCGGGAGGAAGTGGAAAGAGTGCTGGCACATTGAGTGGATTGTAACTAGTGTCATGAAACAAAAAACATACCAACTATTTAATGGAAATCTAATTCGTTCTGTAAACTTTCACCCAAACCACAATAAATTATATATATATATGAAAACAAACAAAGGGATAGGAGGAGTAACAGGGAACACATCACTTCCTTTATGTTAAAGTATGAAATACCCCAAAACAATACACATACAAACAAATACTCCACTAATCTACCACAGCTCCGTGCCTCTCCCCAATATAGATGTCTTTCCAACTTCACCTAGTTACTATTAGGTACTCAACAATGGCTAAAGCTTTTAACCCAGTGATATTGACAAGAAGGGAACAACAGATAGCTTAGTAGAGCTCTTTTCCCAAAGTTACTCAACCAACGGTAATAGTCATTATTCTTATTTATTAGCACTGTAGCCCTGTCCTGTGTCTTGGATAACTCACCCCACCGCCACAACAGCAAAATTGTTTTAACCTTTAATAAAAATAGGAAAGTACAGAACTCCTGCGTAAGGCTTTTTTGGGTAAAGTGCACAGCTGATGAATATTGTCTATTTAGATCCGAATAATTTATGATGTCAGCAAAGTATGGATGGGCAGATATGAATCATGTTCTAACCATTAGTTGCAACAACAGGAGCTAGAGAGCAGGAGGAAGCAAATGGGTTACTAAGGGAAAGGAGGAAATGCAGAAAAGCAAAAACAACTTATAAGAAATAAAGTTGGGAAGATGTTTATGACACATGCCTTGTAGGCAATGTAAAGAATAAAACGTTTCCTACAAAAGACTTCAGTAATTACTTTTACTGTTTCATTCATCCATAATAAAATGGTTTAGAGAACTGTTATAATAAATATTATGTCCCATATATTTTATTTCAAATAATATTTTTCTCAATTGTGTGTATGAGAGATAGTAAAAGAAAGAAAAATAGAAGAGAAGCCATCATAAATATGAACTAAATTATAACAAAAGATGTATGAGAATCAGAAGGTCTTCTTTCCATAAGACAATTTAATAAACAAACTGAGGAGAAGCTTAAGATGGTTGAAGCATATCATAGCTTAGTACAGATGAGAATGGATACTTGACAGGGTATTATATGTTGTTGTATATGTTAGGTGAAATCAAGTCGGCTCCAACGCACAATCACCCTACAGGTATAACAGGTAGAAACACTGCCAGGTCCTGAACCATCCTCACAATTGTGGCTACACTTGAGGTCATGGCTGCTGCCACTGTGTCAGTCCAGCTCTTTGAGGAAGTCTTTCTCCTTTTAGTTGATCCTCCACTTTACCAAGCATGATGTCCTTCACCAGAGACTGTCTACTAACATATTTAAACATTTCTAAATCTGTGTTTGAATTTCATTTATCATTCATTTAATTAGATATCTAGACCATGATGATAAAAAAAAAATTAATAAGCAAATTTGTAAAACTTTTTTTTTGGTGGTGGTTAAAATTGTTAAAGGGGTTGTTCAAGAAGATACAGAAAGCAAAGAAGTAGAAAACAGCTTAACATACATTAAAATAAGAATTGCAATACTTAAAAAATATGACAGAATGTTTTACCACTGGAAGTGAGAATTAAAGCACATACAGCCTGATGCTAAACCACTACACATCCTGAATCTTCTCTATCACAACATATGTGAATACAAATCACAGTCTCGGCTTGCCAGATGCCTGAAAAGATACAAACAATAAAAACTGACATGATTCATAAGATAAATCAGAGATTATGATGTGCAGGTAGTTGGACAGTTGAGCTGGAAAGCTAGTTACAACTCAAATTATATTACGTGTGCTCATATATAACATTAGATTTAAAAATTAAGACAAATATCTTCTGATTTGCTTCAAATCATATATCAAAATTTGCACATAATCTTCTCAACCAAAGTACTCCATCTGTCTTAACAACTTGTTACATTTGGTCTTTCAATAACCTTTCATGGTTTGGGAGCATGTCTTTTTTTTTAGAGTCATTTTAGTAAGGAAATACAATAGTTTTATTTGCAAAATGGCATTTAATTTTCGCAAGTGTATATACAACCTAGGATTCCTGGTGTGGCACTATAGGATAATCAGGACTGTAAACCGCAAGTTCAGTGGTCCAAACGCACCAGCTGCTCTTCAGAAATCCTATATAGATTTGCTATAAGTTGCAATTAGCTTAATGGCACTCAACAACAACAACATACACAATCTAATCAACAATTAAGCCTGTAGTTGGAGTTAGCTATGATAGGCTGTATCACCAACTATGTAGAATAACCAAAAATGTCAACATGCAAGAGTTATTTTTTTCATGATGGAACAAATGAAAGAAGATGAAAAGGAAAACAAACAATTTATATATAT